>NW_025955510.1:0-23055 GCF_022376445.1 Fomitopsis serialis
CGTGTGAGGTAACAAATGGATAATGAGACGTGCGTGCTCACATGTCTCACATGTCAACATACTCCGTTCCTCTAGGTTCTGCTGAAGGAAGACAAACGTCTGCTTCCGGTGTTCTAGATCGGACAGGATAGCTATGACCTCAAAAGTGACATACCGCTCCAAGTTGTATCTGATCAGGGCTCAGCTGGACTTGCCGACGATGTAGGTGATAGCATGTAAGGCCGTCGTAAGTTGCAACGCAGGCCAGTGGAGCGCTGGACGTCCAGCGCGATGTGGCTATATTAATTGCAGCCGCCTCAAGCCCTACGACAACGAGACGACTCGCGGGGAAAGAAGGCTCCATTCAATACTACGTGCACGATAAGTGGCCACCCACACGGCTGGGTCATACACTCCGTAGTCATTAGTGGCATAGATCCACACATGCGGTAGGATATCGCCAATGCAATTGATCCGACTTTGCTGCCTTGAATACAGTCTACCCACGCGGGATCGAGTCGACCCGGATGCGAGACTCAGTTGTCATTAATTCATTGTCTACTGACGCAGGATATATATCTACGGTCTCTGCACACGCCGCTATCGCTTGCAATCGTGACCCCCCCTGTTTGAGGCCCCTGCCATGCCCGCCAAGTTGAGGGTAGCAATTATGTGAGTAGGAGATTCCGGCTCGACTTGCTCATCTGTAACGTTCACCAGCGGCGCCGGGATCGGTGGCCTCACCTTCGCAGTCGCTCTGCAGAAGCTGTGCAAGGACGTTGAGGTCGTCATATATGAGGCAGCGTCACACCTCGCTGAAATCGGCGCTGGAGTGGGTCTCTGGCAGAGGCCCTGGAAAGTCATCGAGGAACTCGGGCTGGCAGACTCGCTCTTGCCCCTCGTGAACGGTAATCCAATGGATGGGTGTAAGCATCGAATCGCTGTCTCCGCTATACTGAAAGCTCACCGCCGACTACAGGGCAGAGCCTTGAGTACCGTAAGTGCGATCAACCGCAAGGCGTCTCCTTCTGTGAGGGTATACCGAAAGGTAAGGTTCGCTTACTCTTCACGTCCTTCTGAGTTGAACTGACTGTAAGTGTATTAGCGGGCTTTGCCAGCCTCCACAGGGCGAAATTTCAGCAGTTCCTCTTCGAACGCGTGTCGCAATACCATACAGTCATATTCTCCAAGCGACTGACTTCGTATACCGAGCTGCAGTCCAAGGACATCCTCCTTAACTTTCGCGATGGGTCATCTGCAACGTGCGACTTACTGGTTGGGTGCGATGGCATCAAGTCGACAGTCCGCAGCGTCCTATACCGTTCCTTGGCCGGGGAAGCGAGCGCTGGCGGTGATGAAGCGGAAGCGGCTGAACTTCGGAAGCACGTAGAGCCGGTATGGAGCGGTACGGTGGCCTACCGTGCTCTCATCCCAATGGACGCACTGGAGCTGGTGCATCCAAACCACCCCGCAACTCAGCGAGCCATGCTTGTGCGTCTATACCTCGCTTCTCATACATCATTTTGATCACTGTCTTGACAGTGCTTTGGCAAGAATAAGGTGTGTGCGTAGTTCACTGCTGCGAAGTCAAGTGTGCTTTAACTTGTAGCGATCTCGAACCAGCACCTCGTGCTCTACCCCCTCACGCGTGTAAACGCGATCAATGTAGTCGCCTTTGTCTCTCAGCCTGAGCTCGAGGAGACGATCTACGAGGGCCCATGGGTTCGATCGGCCTCAAGGGAAGAAGTCACCTCGCACTATGCGAACTGGGAGCCTGAAGTCAGGAGCATGTTGAACGTCAGTCTTACCGCCATTCTCATAGACGAAGCGTTATTGACACTGTAGAATCTGTACAGTGCATCAACGAAGTGTCTCTGTGGGCCATTAGCACGGTGCCCTCTCTGCCGACTTATTTCAGTAACGGTGTTTGTCTCTTGGGCGATGCGGCGAGTCACTTCGGCGAGCATCGAATTAGGAGCTGCATATTGACAAAGTCTGGTATAAGGCCCACGCAATGACGCCTCACCAAGGCTCCGGCGCAGGTCAAGCTATCGAGGTTAGCGTGCATTCAAAATGGGACTCGCTTTCATCACTGATAGGACGCGGTAGGATGGGTTTATCCTCGCAACCCTCCTTACGCAACCCGGTGTCACTCGCGACACCCTGCCTGTCGCACTCCAAGTCTACGACGCTCTTCGGCGCCCGTTCTCCCAAAACGTAGTACAGCTCTCGCGCAGCTCCGGCATGAGCTACCGCCTCAACTGCCCTGGCTTCGAGGGGCTGACGGAAGAGCAGAGCTACACTGGGACAATCTCCCCTGCGCAGCTAGACGAGGTGGGAAAGACGGTAATAGAGTTGACGAGTTGGAACAGGGATACGTCTATCATGGCTGACCGTGATACAGCGCTGAAGTCGCTCGCTACGGTTCTCAGAGCACTATGACATATATTTTCCGCTCAGGAAAGGTTCGGGTCGGACAGATAACGAACAGTAACATAGTGTTCATGGGCGACAACTTGATGACCGAGTCGCAAAGTCTGATACGCTAAGAGAAGCAAAGTACGCTGCAAAATCATGCTCAGTGGGTGTCCGTTCTTCGGGTATCGATGTCGCGACAGTGTATGTGCAGAGGACCGATAGTACTTGCCCAATCGGCGGGCGTTCACCAGGGTCCGACTGCCAACATTTCTCCATGAGGTCCCAGACAAGATCGGACAAGCCCATTGAAAGAGCTTTGACAACACGAGGTGGCCTCGTCCCCCGTAGAATCTCGCGTTGGATTCGACCAACGTGCCACTTGCTATATGGGGGCAGCCCTACGAAGACCTATTCGGGTCCAGGCAAGATCAATGCAGGGGCAGTAAGTGAATATGAATCATTGAGACAAACCTCCCACATGACGATTGCCAAAGCGTAAATATCGCCTTCCAGTGAGGCATGCGCATGCTGAAGCCCGAATGACTCCGGGTCCATGATTTCGGGTGCCATGTATTGCACAGTACCTTGCCCGCCATTACTCCGCGTGGCAGGATCTATCGTGTTGATACTGTGAATCAGGGTTGTCAGCCCGAAGTCGCACAGACGTGCATGTAGTGTGCTATCGATGAGGATGTTGCTCTGAGCAGATAGGGAACCATGAGCGTGCTGTCATTGGACGTTGTTATGGATGTGGTCGGTAGACCAGCGACTCACGCTCTTCAGATCGCCATGTGCGACGGTTTCTGAGTGTAAGTATTGCAGTCCTTCAGCAACATCCACGAGCTACGTGTGTGTTATTATGGTGGTAAGATTGTGTCATGACGACGATGTCGACGAAGACGAACATACTAATTTCAGTCGATTCGCGGCTGGAGTCCGTTTGAGAAAAGCAGTGATAGTGCCATGTTCTGCCCATTCGCTGACGATACACACGGGAAAGAGCTCCGTGTCGACGCCTAGCATTGGGATGATCCTCGGATGGCGGAGGCGTCGCCACATGATGACCTCCGCGCCATACATCTGCATGTCCTCCAAATTCCAACGCGTGCTCGCCGATCTTGCGCAATGAGCCAGAGCGTATGTTATATGCTGGAGGAATGATACTATAACTCCGGCAGAGGCACCGAAGCACCTGGAACATCCTTCTCAGAGGCCCAGAGGCTATTGTTGTAGACGCAAGACTGTCAAGGGCCTGTACCAACGCTCCCAATCAAGATTTCCTCAACACATATACAACTGACTGCCCGAACCTGTGCAAGCACTGCAGCGGCAGCATATGCAGTGTCGTATTCACTGCTTGTATCTTGCTTCCGAGAATCTTCACTATTGTGTCCATTAACTATAGTTGATGCCGATTGGCAACACCCGAACAAACATAACTTAGATATGTTTTATGGGATACGATAGAGACTCACAACGTAGCACGACCTGCTGATCGTGAGCGCTCTGAGCACTATTATAGCCTTCAAAGCATCACCAATCACCCTCGAGCTCACATCCATTGAGCTTTCAAGTGACTCCAGCTTCCGTGCCGGCCACAGGCTAACGATGCGCTTGGATGACTGCGAGGCCGAAAGCTATTACATCAATGTACACCATATAGGGCTACGGAGCTTATTACCTTCTGGCTATCGTCTGCGTGGATGTTTCGTGGAATTGACCCGAATTTGTCAGGCCGGAGGCGAGTCGAAATGGCTCCCTGAGAGTGGAGTGAATCTCAGCGATGGCTGTGCGGTGAGGACGTTCGCTAGCGGGGGATGCGCAATGGGTGGCCTTATAGCTTGCTTAGACGCTGCCACAGCCTGCCAGAGGTACATGTCCCGTGCGCCCATCCACTTTACTGTGAAGGCGCCAGGGCCGAGGACTGTGCAGACGCCAGTAGCACGGCAGACTCTGCAGTTGGGTTAGTACGTACCTGACATCGTGCCAGTGAGAATGCGTTGTGAACATGTCATCTGAGACATATCAGCGTGTCCATTGCCCTGCATTTACTGTCAACGTTGCCCTCAGCACGAGGCATTGAATAGATGGAAAACCACGTTTCTACTTTGGGATGCAGTGCCAAGTTCAATTCGCAGTCCGCTGTCGACGTGTCGCTAAACATTCGGCTCCAGTCATGCCTGGAGGATTAACTGATCATTATAGTAGAAGTCATACAACAGAATCATATCAGAGGAAGCGCGACAAGTTCGTCACCGCCGTCTCCTGGAAATCGCCTGCGACTGGAATTTTGATGTCTCCCGCCGCAACCGCCTACGAAGCGCCAATCCGTCAGCGAGCGCACCAGACAACGCAAAGCCACAACCACGCACCGACTCGCGCGCTCGCGCTCAATCTCCCTCCTCTCGACCTCCTCCGCCGTCAACACCTCGAAGCGCGTCCTAAACTCCTCCGCCTCCTGCCAATCCCGCCACACGCTCCGGAGCGGCTTCGGTCCGCGTCCGTCCTTCGGCGCCCGTCCCCACGACAGCCCCAAGCCTGTTTTGTCCTTGAGTAGGCTGAACCCGCTCCGGTCACGCGGTCGGTCCTCGTCCGCGCCGTGCTGCTGCTCGAGCCCGAGCACGCCCCACTCCCACGCGTCGCGCTTGTGCTTGATGAGCTCCTCGTGCACGGCGTGCGCGACGAGCGGGACGGCCTCGCCCGAGAGCCCGAGCTCCGCGCAGAGCGTGCTCGCGAACTGTTCGGGGGTGAGAGAGGAGAGGAGGTCCCACTCGATGTGGTCGGAGAGATGGTGATTTGCGATTTGGACGTCAATCTGGGGTGCAGCACGTCAGCGAGCTTGATCGAACGGTACGGGCAAATATCGGACGCACGCTGAGGACGACACGACACTCGGGTACCTCGTCGCCCTCCATCAACTCGTCATCGTCATCCGTCTCGACCTCGAGATCCAGTGCTGCGACACCTTCATGCTCTTCCAACTGTGCGCGGATCTGAGCTGCAACTGTCTCCGCCCATGGTTCCGTTGGAATATCCAGGTCGGCGCAGAACGTGCGCGCAAACGCCTCGGGCTTGACCAAGTCTTCATGTAGATTCCACACGAAGCAATCTCGTATTCGATGCGTACCGGTCTCAAATTCGACTCGAATAGGCACCAGCGCTGTAGGCTTCCTCGCCTGATACTCCAGAAGCTCGGGAGAACTACAGTATACGCGTGAGAAGGCGTGAAGTAACTACAGAGCCAGGACTTACAAGTAATCGTGTTTTGTGGGTGCTATTGGTTTTGCGGAGATGAATCTCGATGGCGGGACCATGCCCAAGTAGCTTTGGTCCAGCTCGTTTCTTTGCGGTTGCTGCGGGGGCGCGGGTTGCACAGTAATGGTGGGCGTCGACGCACCGGCGCGAAACACCGATGCGCCAACAGGTGCTTTGCTCGACAGTCGCGCAGCACGCACTGCGGTGCGTGTCCCTCCGCTTGCCACGAAGTCCGAATCATCCGAATCAATCTCTCCTGCGTCCGGGAACTCGTCGCCCGACCCTGGCTCTGTGTAGTTCACGGCGCCTCCACGACGTGAGGACCGAGTGTTGATCGCAGCCTGTGTTGAGGTCCCTGCGCTGTTGAGGATCGGTTGCATGAGAAGCGTGGTCCCGGTGCGCAGTCTCGATGCATATGTCGAATGGAGTGCTTGTGGGCGCGCCGGGATGGCGGTGGTTGGCTGAGAGCCATAGGCAGTAGGGTCGGCGGGGGTATGGTGGATGGTGCACGAGTAGGGAGGGATGTTTGGTAGGCGGAAGGACTGCCGGGGGTCTGAGCGGTCGCGAGTGTGCTGCCTCGGGCAGGGCGCGCGCGCGCACGAGTAGGATTGCTCCTGCCATTCGCCGGCGGAGGTGTCAAAGAGTTAGACCAATGCCGAATGTTGTTATAGTAGGCTAAACATCGTGAGCTGACGTAGGCTGGAAGTGAAAGTGTACCGTACCTGGATGTGGAACAGCTGGCTGAGGCGCGACCATCGCGGACGATTGTGCGGGTCGCGGCTGTATGGCGGGCAGAGCTCGTCCTTGCGCGTCGGTCATAGAACACAGCCACCGATAGTGCAGTCACCAATGCTGACGTCGAGGTTTTGTCTTTCCTGGACGTCTTCGAGCCCAGTGTGCGTGATGACAACTGCAAGCCCGGCAGTACGATCGGCTTTGAACTTTTATTCTCCTTCGAATTTGCTTGAATAATCCACCAAGCAGACAAGCAGTGCCAAGAGGCCACTTGATTGATACAGTTCAGTCAACTCTGAGCTTGCAAAAGGCGAAGAGAAGATTGGTCAAAGATGCAGGCGAGTTCGCGGTCGCGGCCGTTCAAGTTGCGCGAAGACGAGCGACGCGTTCGTCACACGTGACATGCGTGTGACAGACGCGTTGGATCATTTGGTAATTTAGTTATACAGAAAGTACTTATAAATATAGTTGTTTTCTACAAGCCTTCCTGATCAGAGGACAATGGCCTCCATTATAAGTTGGTGAGAGACCTTTCTGGTCTCCTGCATCAAGGAGACCCTGGATGTATTTTCAAGCTTCCAAATTTTCCGGCAAAGAACAAGTATCATAGGCACTCGGGCTATCTACTTCAGTTTAGCATGACAGCCAGGTTAATTTATCTTACTAATCTTGGAGCTTTCCTCCTATATATTATGCCCCTAATTCGCTACTACCGCTTCCGCACAACTTCATCTTGACTGGAACCGCTACCTGGAAGCAAGCAAACTGTATTGCTACATGTTCTGCGTGCCTCGTTATGCATGCATTTCTCCAAAACTTACCAGCAGTTGCTGCTCACGCTCCCGCCAGAGCTGAGGGATAGTGCCATCGAGTACCGCAAGCTCAAGAAGTTGATTAACCAGGTCGTGACGGAGCTTACATCGCTCGGTGGGTGCATTTGATCCAAGGCATCACGACGAAGTGCTCACAGGACTTTAGGACTTGCCCCAGAGGTTCTGCACGATGTCTTGCAGCCAGGAGGCGCCGAGTTCACCGCACCCCGGACAATCAAAGTCAACGAGCAGGAAGTCGAAGTGAGTGTCGGCTCATCAAGCAGGCCTCGCGCGTTATTTACGTCCCGCCGTTTCGTCTAGGTGATTTATGAACTGAGGCGTGTCGAGGACCACATCGAACCTCGCCTCCGCCTACGCATCGAGTCACACGACCAACCCGTCGACGGTTCCCCCGCCGGTACAGCCGGTATAAGTGCTCCAGGTGACGGCCTTGAAGTCGGTGACGATCGCATAACGTCAACTATGGAATTTGGCGTTGGTCCGGATGGCGTGGAATACACAGACGAATCCATCCTCATATCACCTGGAGTAGCGGAGGCGGCATCGTCGGCGAACTCCCCGTAAGTCGCGCCTTTACTCTCTTTTGGCATTTCCTCATGGTACACAGACCCGACGCCCACGAAGTCGTCATACCGCTCGCCTCCGACTCGGCCTTCTACCAGCTGCTCACGCAGGCGCTCCAAATCCTCAGCTCTCGCCTGACGGCCGTCCGGCTCGACTTCGAGTCCAAGCTACATGCCCTCTCCCGTAGCATCTCGTTCGCCGCACGCCCCATGTCCGCCACGCAGTCCTTCCGGGCCCACTCCGCGCACGCGACGCACCCCTCCGCCATCGAAGTGCAGACGCCGTCGCACATCCCCTTCGCGGCAAGCAAGTCCGACCTGTACGCCTGGCGGGAGATCTTCCAGCTGTACATGGACACGGAGATCTTTGAGAGCCACGCAGAGGCCAGCCGCGGCGAGCGCACGATCGAAGAAGCCGAGGCGCGCATGGCGCGGTTCCTCGAGCAGCTCGAGTCCCGCGGGCTGGCGAGCGGGCGGCGGTTCACGGTGAGGGAGAGCAGGGACGCGCTGCAGATGTTCCTCAGCCTGAACGCGTTCATCCTCGACCTGCGCAAGTTCCAGCACGCGACGGCGGAGGCGACGCGGAAGATCCTGAAGAAGCACGCGAAGCGGACGGCGCTGCCGCTCCCGCCCGCGCTCGCGTCGCCGTTCATGGTCCCGGATGGCGCGAACCCGCGCACGTTCTCGATCGCGCTCCCGCCGGCAGGCGGGCCGTCTGCGTTCGTGCCCCGTTCAACGGTGTCGCTGTCGCACCTGCTCGGACAGGCGCTGGGCGAGACCATCCTGCCGATTATACCGCACATTGACGACTATGCGTGTCTCATCTGCACGAACATCGCTTTCAAGCCTATCCGGCTCTCTTGCGGGCACCTATTCTGTGTACGGTAGGTGGCTCCGCCGCATGTTTGTTGAGGTTGCGCTGACCGTGTGGCCCCAGGTGTCTGGTGAAGATGCAGAAGCGCGGGCAGGATCAATGTCCGATGTGTCGCGCGCTCACTGTCGTGTCTGCGAATCGATGTAAGTCACGTACCTCCCGCTCTGGTGTTATGTTCCTGACGTCTGTGGCAGCCAACGTCGACTGGGCGATGCTCAACTTCATGAAGGATTGGTTTCCGATCGAGTCGAAACAGAAACTACGACAGAACGAGAGGGAAGTGGCTGAGGAGGAACTGGAGGAACTGGGTATTGACAATCCCAATTGCATCGTAATGTAGTTCATGCATAGGACATTTTCTTGGGCTGTCGTAACTTATGATTCTTGGGATGTTGGTAATACTAAACTGGTTCATATTTCAGAAGCAAGTTGGTATCTCATGTCCAGTGGTGCTGAACCGGTAATGCAACAATACTGTTCTACACCCGCAACACGGAGGTTTTCCCTTCAACCTGCTAGACTTAGTTTCATACATTTTCAGCTTGAGGTGGCGTGTGGCAACATTATGCAAGTTTTCCCGTACGCGATTCGCTTTGCTGCACCAAAATCGCAGTACTTACCATTTCAGAGGTCTACAGATCGATCGTGAGAGGCATGACGACATCAAGAGAGAACTTCGCAGCAAGTCAACTACGTCACCACGCCACACTTCCCGATCGGGCAAGACACCTTCCTGTTTTGACACACCGTCGGCGGTCATTTTCCCTGTCACCCTTCCATTTCACAATGTGAAGGAAGCTGCTCGGGAATACTTAAACTGCGTCCAGGGCAAATGAATGCAGACGCCTTCTTGTCCTCAAACTCCCATCTTCCTACGCTGTCTCCTTAACACTGACGTACTGAACACCCGCCCTTTGGATATTGCAGCATATATTCGCTAACAAAAAGAGGTCCGTGCATCCGCTACACTTTGCGTTATGCTACAAGAGATAGAGACTTCTGCTCAGGTTGTGCGAAGTCGTGCTGCAGTAGGCTGCAGTGCCTTGACTCATGACAGGCGTCTACTATGACCTTCGACCGAGCGTCGGATATCTGCATGATCACAGATGATCATCTACATATGATCATGCATCTATGATAGGACGCCTCGAGGCACTCTCGAGGCCTCCGAGCTCGACATAGCGCCGTACTTCGCGGGCAGGAAAGCCATTGCTTAACTTACCAGTACGGCACAGCGCATGGAAGTGAGTATAGGCCAGTCGCTCGTCAGCTTACTACGACGTGCCTCGTCCGTCCACGACGCGTCCGTTCTGGTCGCAGATTTCCGTATAAGCGAATAATGTCATTGAGGACGCCGCGGGAGCTGAAGTTTATTCGAATTGCCAAGCTGGGCGACCCTCCCAAAATCACGGATATTCCCGATATTCCTCGAAACGGATAATCCCCAATCGTTCGTGACTGCGGTGTCCTTCCTTATCCCCGCATATGCAGTTCTTCATTTGCTGATTCTCCCCAGCCCTCTAGAGGTTGTTTCTGCCACGGTCCTTTCTTGCTTTCGGCCTCTCGAGGCGTCCTCGTTCACTGGTATCAACGCGTGGTCGTCGCCGTCGCCTGGGTCCTGGGCGCCAACGCGGTACTCCAAGTCCTCCACCAATCCACACCTCCACACCTTCTCAGCCAATTTACGCTCCCTCTTGTCGCGCACAGTACACAATGCGCTCGATTCCACTACCCAGAACCCCGCGAGAGCGGCCTCAGCCCATCGAAAACCGCGGCTCGATGCTGAGAGCGTCAATCCTAGAGAGCGCCCTAGAGCTTGGCGTAGGTGGGAGCGGGAGTGCCGTTGCGAGGTGGATGTTCAGCCCTGTAGAGGAGGGCGACGAGGACGTCGATGCAGAGGTACGTGAATTCAGCGTGTCCCAATATCCGTCTCACCCGTCTGGTAGACGGAGGCATCTCCGAGCTTAACCTACGCATCGACTGCCACTTCCGATGATTCCTTTCTCTCCAACACTCTTTCTCCACGAATCCAGCCCGGCGCTGGTATACTACTCCAACAGGTGAAACCACCTAACCCGGCAGGTCTCGTCCCTCCTTCCTACTACGCATCCCGCGAAGGTCTTTCTCCTATCAATGAGGGTGTGCAACACATACAGTTCGACCTCAGCGCGTCGCCCGAGCCTCGAGTTGTTTCGCCAATACCACCGACTGGGTTGGGTAGCAGATTTCGCAAACTCCGGCTTAATGCTAACGGAGACGAAAGCGACGGAGGATACATCAGCGACGCAGGCAAAGGCAAGAAGGACAAGAAGAAAAAGAGCAAGAAAGAGAAGGGTGACGGGAATGGGACCGAGTACGAGAGCGACGGCGGCTATTTCTCAGAGGCGAGTCGGACGCAGCGCAAGAAGTTGAAGAAGGACAAGAAAGCTGCAAAGGAGAAGGCAGCTGAGTCGCCGACCACAGACTACGAGACGGACGGTGGTGGAGTCGGTCGCGCGAAGACCAAGAAGACGCGCAGCCGAAAGGCCTCAGTCATGTCTGCTGGCACTGGCGACGATAGCGACGGCGGGAACGTGTCAGAGTCGTCAGCGAAGAAGAAGGGCTTCTTCCGCCGATCGCGCAAGAAACGCGACGCGGACGACTCGCCCGCCCAGGAAGTCCCACCGGTACCCTCGCTGCCCGCTGACATGAAGCCTCTCCCTATCGCCGGCCGCTACCTGCGAAGCCCAACGCCGAATATGTCGGAGCTGTCGCGCATCGTTTCCGACACGTCTCAGAGGTCGTCGGATATGTCGCGCACAACGACCGAAACGTCACGTACGATGTCAGAGTTTTCGCGCGCGACGTTCGAAACATCACGTACTGCCACTCCCGTGATCAACACTCCCGACGAGGCCAGTTTGATATCTTACGCGTCGACGGACCCTGACGCGGGATCGATCATCGCGCGCGAAGGACTCACAAAGGCATTCGGGGACGCGAAGTCCATACACAGGCCCAGTTACGACGTGCTTGCGACTTTCCGAAATCAGTCGCCAACGCCCAATCAGCCGGAGGACTCACATGGTGCATTGTCTCCGACGTCCCATCCCTTCGGGCGGGTGTTTAACTCACCTAACCAGTCGCCCAGTAACAGTCCCTCGAAGTCGAAGAACGCAAAACCTGTCATCTCCGCTCCCAACACCGCCATGCTGAATGCGAAACACGTCCCGGCACCCCTGGTGCTCAGCTCGCCAACGTCCGTCCGCTCACAGGTCGCTCAGCAATATACACCCGGATCGGACTACATCATGGTCACTCCGCAGGCCACATCCATGCCTAGTCAGACAGGCAGCACCAAGAATCAGAAGCAGCACGACCCGATTCCGATATCTTCCTCCCTTCGCCAAATCGGAGAGGATTCAATGACAACGGCCCGCCGAGTCCGACAACTAGCCAGTCTTCTCTGCGCCCGCAAGTGCTTGCGTACTACAACATCCCTCCACCGACCCCGCCGCCACAGGGTCCACTCCCAGACGTGCCCCCGGAGCCACCGAGGGCGTACTTCGCTGCGTCTACAGAGCTCTCACGCACCGTGTCTGCAGACGATGCGCGTGCACGCAGCCCATTTGCTCGATCACCTCTTTCCGCGAGCCGAGCGAATCCACCAACTCGCGCGCTCCCGCTCACGCCGGTGTCTGCGCCCATGCATTCTGCACGGTCAGCATCAGAGTCGGACGCACGGTCGCCGTCGCCCCCAGAGGGCACACTGTCCGTGCCAATCATCTCCGAACCGGTCCCTCGCGGCCAGCGCGGACGCACTTCACCGTTTCCTACGTCACCCGTGCTGCCTGCGCGGGCCCTGTCGCCCGTGTTCTCGCGCTCCGAGTCGCCTATGACACCGGTGAGTGCGGGCCCAGCCATGAGTTCTCGTGCAGAGCGAATGGGCCGCTTCATCGGGAACAAGCCTTCGTCTGCAGATGGGTACGCATCGTCGAGTGGCTGGCGCGATCCCGCACGCCTCGATGTGCAGTGGGCGCCGCGTTCGAATTCTGCACTTGAACAGCGGAGACCAGACGCGTTCGATGCGCCGCCGGTGAGAAAGAAGGTCTCCTTCGAGGACGAGAGGCCGTCCATGGACGAGCCCGAGGACGAGCTCGTGTACGCCGGGGAGCGTCGGAGCTGCACATGGGCGACGAGTCGGACATGGAGGACGAAACGGAGCCAGTCGTGGACGACGACCGCTCGGTCTACCCAGAAGACGACGATCGCTCGCACTACGGGGACTCGCGCCCAGGCACGATGTACTCCGAGGGCGAGGGCGGCGACCGGTACAGCATGTGGAGCCAGTCGGACGGGCGGCGGAGCTTCTTCGACGAGGACAAGAGCGCGGCGACGCGTGACCGGTTCGTGAAGCAGGTCGAGAAGATGTACGGCGAGTACAAGGTCCCGCCCGTGCCCACGCTGAATACACGACAGCTGAAAGGCGGCGTCGTCGGGTGAGGATAGGATGACTGCCCTCTTGTGTGTGCTCTATTGGATCCTTGCTGTACCAGGACGGACTGGGCGCCCGGTAATCCTTTGTTCTGGCTAATCTGGTTGGTTTGGTATATATGTGGTTGTTGTCGTTCGCTTCGCTGTTCGTATGGCTTTCCATTTGCAGGTCACCCCCACCCCCCCTCTCTCTCTCATTTCGGTGTAGATTGATTGCTTTCTACGTTCGTCTACCAGTGTCTCCCCTACTGTATGACTTCCGCTGTAGATCATTGTCATGGCCTAGCGTATAATATGTATGTGGTAGGCTACGGCTCTCGTATATCTTGGGCTTCGGATCAGAGATATCTGCCGATATGAAAGGCGGCGGATCAAGTTCAATATTGGAGGAAATTGAGAACTCGAAGTGGGGCCGTATGTGGAACGGTCGCATCGGCACCTGTTCGGTGCGCATTATACGAGTCCGATTCCATTATAATCCACGAACTACAGTACGATTAGAGCAGTAGTACAACGAAGTCCATGTGTATGCAGTCCGTATAGTTGAGTCCATGCATAGCAGAGTCCAGGTAAGTAACAGCACCGGCAACGGATCGATCACGCTTCATACGGAATGATGTTGACCTGGACGGGGTAACAAGTGCTATAGTCGTAATTGCTGTTGTTCGTGCTAGCTTCGTACACGAGGACGATGTTGCCCCACGAGGATGTCGCCTCGCACAGCGACAGACTGTCTGCGTCGTTGTTCACCGCGAGTTTCGCGTAGTCTGACTCATTGTCCGCCTGCAGGAAGTGATAGTCAGTTCCGCTCGGATCATATGGCTCGGCGGGACAGACGTACAGCGGCGCAGTAGATGAGAGCAGGCTCCGGATCCGACTCGTGCTCGGTGACGAAGAAGGCTACTTCCGCACCGGACGCGACCGTGAAGTCGTACGCGCCCAGGCCGTCCTCGTCGGGCCCGGGGATGGGGTAGAGCGCACCACCCGAGAGAGTGAAGTACGGCCACTCGTTCGAGTGCCATGCCGCGTACGTCTAGAACAGGGACAGGGTGATCAGCCACGCATGCCTGACGGGTGTAAGAAACTGCTCACGGAGATGGCCCACTCGCTGGCCGCGGGGCTCGTCCCGGCGGGTCCCCAACCGAGGACGAGCGGGGCGCCGGTGCTGTTGCTGTTGGGCGACGACGTGTTGTACGCCGCGAGGGTGAAGTTGTACGACGGAGAGTCGGTGGAGCCGTCCGCGAGGCCCGTGCACGATGCCCCGCTCTGGCGGACGCTCAGGTTCGGCATGGCCGACACCGAGGCGGCGAGGAGTGCGAGGAGGCTGGCGAAGGCGAACATCGTTGGTGAAGTCAAGGGAGTGGTTGTAAGACTGGTCGGGAGGAGGAGAAGGAGGAGGTAAAGTTTTTAAAACGTCGGGGCGTTGTCGATCCTGCTCCGAGTCGCGCCCCTTTTATACAGCGGGAGCAACTTCAGCAGTGACGCACCTCGGAGACAGGAGACCGGGCGAAGGGGCCTTGGCAGGCCGTCCCGGCTGTGCTGGATGACCCGACGGCGACGCCCGGCCGCCCCAGCTGCAGCTCCATAGGGCCGCTCAGGCTGTTCTCGATGGCGCGGTCGACATCGACCACCGCGCCGACACTGGACAGAAGAGTCGTCCTTGGCCGGCGCTTAGCACCGGCGCCTCTCCACCTTGTGTACCGTTGGTGCATGTTGGCAGCTCACTGACCGATATCGCATCCTGCAAAAGAAACCCCTTCTAGATCGCATGTCTGTGCCCTCTGCTTGAGGAACTGCGAGCCGTCCATGGGCTGTGCACTCAGGCCGGCGCCGGACGCTCGTCACCGACGTGGGATGGACACAATATGGACTCACATGATGGCAGCATGTGCACACTGTACCGCCCTATATAATTATTGATCATTGAACGCAAGAGTCAGCAAGACCGATGCAATCGTTGAGGTTCAACTGTGTCACACTCTGCGCCAAGCCTGAGGACCAACCGCCCTGAGGTCGTTTCTGATTGAAGGGTATGCTGATGCCTTTCTTGAGGGAATGGATCCGCCGTCAAGGTTACAAGAGTGAATGTGGGCTCGAACTAGATGGAGCACGATCACATACCCTGTACAGCTTCAATTGCAGTCTCAGACATAGCGAAACATGTCGTCTTCGCGGATCCTACAGCACTAGATCGCCACACGGCCTACCAAGACCGGTCCATTCGTCTCTTAGACTTTCAGTAATCACTGCTGGTAGCGACAGGTAGCGACGCGATCACCTCTCGGAAACCACAGGCACACCGCTGACGGCTGTCTGTGCACTCGTGAGGTGCGTGCGATCACCGAGATGACACGGACTCCAGCAAGCAGTGGGATCAAAGCCATCCGGACGGTGAACGCGTCCGACATTGTGACTTTCATTATGTTGATATCTGTGTTACTTTTGGACAGTCAAGCTCTCGGATACCGGATCCGTTTACCGCACAGCGAACTTGTCTCGGGCCTTTACGTTCCTTCGTACGTCTTCGTCACGTAGCTTCGCTTCGAGGGCCTCAAATAGCGAACGCGCGTACTTCTCGCCATCCTGTTATGGTTTGTCAGAGACCTGTTTGGAGGACGGTAGGAATGTCTTACAGCCATGTATGTCTTCAGCTGAGTCAGGACCACTTCGCCTGAGCCTGTGAGCCGCATGGCTTGCAAGCTAGGATGAGCTTTCAAGGGGAATGAGTAGACCAGAAAGAGCCGGATGGGGGTCGAGGCCTCCTCTGGCAATGTCGCATCCAGGAAGTGTAAGGATGGAAGCTACCAGGACGATCGCACATTGATTAAGCGTCTCCAAAAGAATGGGATATATGCGCACCATGTTCAATGTCACGCATACGGGCCATCTATCTCTTCCATCCAGAACCTCGCCCTCGTCCCAGTAGTCCGGGAGCTCAAAGTCTGCAGCGGCCCTCGCCATGTCGCGTGTGTCGAACCCGCTCGTAATGACGGGCACTCCTTCCACCTCCATAGCGTCTGTACTCTTCAATGTATCTCCGAACTTGCGCGCTTGGTACTGTATAGGCCGCGTGCGGGGCACCTTCGTGTCCCACAGCGCTGCACGCGCCGCCATGAAGAGTGCGTCGACGACGTTGCCCGAGTCGGTGAGAACGACGAGGTCGACACTAAGCATCCACGCCTTCTTGTTCGGCAGAATACCGAGGTTGTTAGGATGGAGGGATGGGTGGGAGAGGGTTTGGTGCAGGATGGTGGTCAGATCGTATTGCAGCTCGTCGAGCGCGTTCGCGGATAGGTGTGGGTACGCGGATGGAGAACTATCTTTGAAAGATTCATCAATGTAGCGGACATGGCCCTGACGGGTGCGACGAGAGGCCAGTGGCCGCGACGAGGTATTGGACGAACCATGTTACTGAGCATGCAAGCCTGCCGCCGTCAACTCCGTCGCCCAATTCAACATCTTCAACCTCCAACTTCGTCGCGGCCAGTATCTCTGTGCCTCCGCCACCTTCTTGCGTAGCCTTTCCGATGTTCAGCTTCGCACTACCGTTCGCGAGAGGCGCGACGCCTGTCTCTAGCAGAACTGTCCGAAAATCGAGCAAGGACCGACCATCGGCGCGTAATGGAGGGGTCGCCTTCAGGGAACTTTGGATGTATCCTCTCTCGGCCTTTGATATAGAGGAAGAAGTCATCAGTCTGCGAATAGCTTGGGCGAGCGAGATCGTATGTAGCACGAAGTAGTACAGAGAGGTACAGTGCCGAAAACATTGGCGCCTAGATTCGGGAATCGGTATCGGTGGCTGCGGTGCCTCCGCGCGGTACGAATCTTGAATCAATACTACGCCGACGCGTTGACCGAGTTCTCACTTGACTTTCTCTTCAAAGCTCAAGACTGAACTGCTCCATGTATCCAGGTAAGTATCCGCGTGTCAATGCTGATGCTCACGCTGAAACCGACCACGCTGGACAGCCCAGGCTCATGTCATCAAGACATTCAACAAGCTCATCGAGCTCCTACCACCCCCAGATCAGACCAAGGTACGTACTGTAACTTGTTTCTCGTAGAAATTCATCGACATGATCCACAGCCTCAAATCATACTCCTCGCAGGAGGGGTCACTCCTTTCAGGAACGACACAGACCGAGAGCTGAGCTTCCGGCAGGTCTGACCGATTTCCATGTTCTGCGTGGCCTCGCGTTCAAATGTCAGTAGGAATCCAACTTCTACTACCTCTCAGGATGCGCCGTTCCGTCGTCGTACCTCCTCCTGACCTTCCAGCACGGCACCTCGCTCGCAGAACGGCCCCTGGCGCAGCTCTTCATCCCGCAGATTGAGCTAGCCGACCTCATGTGGTCCGTGCCGCCACCGACGGCGGAGGAGGCATCCAAGCTTTACCAGGCAACTCGCGTCCAGTATCTGGACGATCTTCCGAACGCGATCAAGGAGCAGGTGAAAGCCTATCCGGGCGCGACCTTCCACGTCCTCCCAAGGGCTCTCCGCTGTTCCCGATCTTGCCGGCTCAATACACCGCACTCATTCTCCCGCTGCATGCTCCCGCCACCGACGAATACCTACTCCCTGCGCTGCACCGTGCACGGCTCACGAAGGACGCGGGTGAGATCGAGGCGATTCGGAAGGCGAACGCGATCAGCTCTCGTGCGCATGAAGTCGTCATGCGTGTCCTCGGCCAGGGCGTGCGCGGGACTATCACACGAGGCAAGGGTGCCGGCGTTGACAGGCCATTACTGCCCGGGGAGTGGCTGATCGAGAAAGAGGCCGAAGCGGAGGCACTCTTCGTCGCCTCTTGTCGGAGAGAAGGGTATGCGTGCACGTAGAGACTTCATAATGCGACCTGACACAAAGCTGCTAGCTCTGTTCATCAGGCATACCTCCCCATCGTCGCGGCATCAACGCGCGCGTCCACTCTACACTACTGCTGCAATGATCGCGAGTTTGCCTGGGGGCCCGTTGGCGCGCACGACCACCAGAACGGCGACCATCTCGCTCACGGCGCAGATCGGCAGCTGAATCCTCAGGTACTCCTAATCGACGCCGGGTGCGAATGGGATTGCCATGCGTCTGACAGTGAGTGTCGATATGTTCGCGATATCATGTCAGAGCACTAACGAGGGTCAGTCACCCGCACAATGCCCGTCGGGAACGGCGGCAAGTTCACGCCCGAGGCGCGCGCGATCTACGAGCTCGTCCTCGAGATGCAACGGCTCTCCATGGAGGCGCTCAAGCCGGGCATCCACTGGGACGCCATCCAGCTGCTCTGCCACCGCACGCTCGTGCAGGGCTTCCAGCGGCTCGGGATCTTCAAGACGCCCAACTCGCCCGGCTCCGGCTCGTGGAACGCGGAGGAGGCGATCCTCGCGAGCGGCGTGAGCACGGCGTTCTTCCCGCACGGCGTTGGGCACTCGCTCGGGCTCGATGTGCACGACGTGCCGAGTGCGAGCAAGCCCGAGCGGAACGACACGATTGGCAAGGGCGTGGAGCTAGGTCACGAGTCGTTCTATGCGTACCTGCGGCTGAGGCTGCACTCGAGGAGGGCATGGTGGTGGTGAGTGCTTGAGCGGCGTCTGGTCCCGCGGGACGGCTGAATGACGCCATTTGTAGACGGTCGAGCCGGGCATCTACTTCTCGCCTCATCTCCTCGCCCCTGTGCGCGACTCGAAGCATATCGACCATGAGGTCCTGAAGCGATACGAGCCGTGGGCGGCGTCCGGATCGAGACGTCGTGGTCGTCACCCGAGATGGCTACGAGAATCTGACGACCGTGCGGAGCGACACGGACTGGTCGAAGGTGTGTGCTCTGGTGCGCTGTAAACATTAAATGTTCTTGTATTGTAGGAGCAGATGTAGCAAAGGCAACCGGTACACGTTTTGTATGATTGGGTTCGCTGACAGGGTGTATGCCATGCATTATGGGTTGCCATCCCACCTCCTCTGGCAGTCAGAAGGCAGTACTAACCTGACTCTCATACGTTGGGTGGATCCGCCACCTATGCAACCCATCAGGTAAGATCGAGACGTAACGGTTCTGCAAGAAGCTTAAGTGCGCATCAAATCCCGCTCAAAGCTTACTTGGGTACAGGTTCGACACAAACCCCTCACGTGGAGTGTCTTGTATGAACTAACTTGGGTACAAAACCCCAGCATTATGTGCTTCCTTCATCACAATGTACGTACAGATCTGCCATTGTGCTACTCATATCTCGCTGATCGTGCCTGGGCTCAGCCGCTACCGGCCCCAATCCCTGCGCATAACTTAGTTGGAGAGCCTGGATTGGCGCGGTGGTCGATGACCGCGGCTTGTCGAGAATGGCTACTCTGTCATTACAAGGTAGAGCGTGCCAGCTTCGCCGTCACGATCGGATCATCGAGCAACTGCACAGCCTCAGACATCTGCCAAGGTCCCTCTGCAAGTCCCTCTGAGTCCGGTGTCTATTCTCCGAGGTACCTCTGCGGTATATAACCAGGCGCCACTCGGAGGAACAGCTCGACTTCTCAGAAGTTTCACGAACTCCTCCCTCACACAGTTCACACTCTCATGATGCTTGCCCTCGCCGGCCTGCTTACACTCTTCGTCACCTTCGTGTCGGCCACGCCGACAATGAGGGCCCGCCAGATTGGCGCTTCGTGCGCGGGCCTGGCTGATGGTTCCACTGACTCACCATCGTACAACTTCACTCTCGCAGCCTACAACCTGACGCTGCCCAATGCTAACAGCACCGGCGCTCCGCTCGTCCTCGGTTGGGGACGACCGGTCACAAGTCCTGAGGCTAGCGAATGGGCGATTTCGGTAAGTCGCCTGCCAGATGTCTGGCATGTCTAGGTGGCTAATTATAATTCTAGACGTACGCTGCATGGGGCTCGAACGAGTGGCCGTACTTCACCCTCTCGAACGGTGCGCTCTACCCCATCCCTGGGCCCGACGAGACCGGAATGGGCGCATACGACTTCGAGATCGCCTCTGGCGCCGAGGTAGCCTTCCTAGTCACCTACCATGAGTCGAATCCGCCGCTTGCCTTTATCTACTGCGCTGCTGTACGTTCGCTTCTCCAAAGTACTATGACCATTTGGAGCGGGGCTAACTGGTAGTTTGATTAGGCGGGCGATGACTCGGAGTACGCGAAGCTCGCGGTCAATAACGACGCAGACAACTTTTCGCTGTGCCAGGCGACGACCTTGTGGTCTAATGTTGTCCTCGCGTACGAGGCTAACACGAACAATACTTACTACGATTACAGTACTTGTTACCCTGTCCAGGTCAACATCATCCCGTATGAGGCATGATCTCCAATGACCTGGGCTGACTGAATGACACCGATTGAATGGACATATGTTGGACCCTCACTTCCGCGGATACTTATACATGATGAATAGGGCTCGTATAATGAGCGTTGTCACATGGGTGCTGCGATGTCATGGTGCAGACACCCGTCTTCAGGTTATATCTTATGCAGCGCTCCAGCCTGCCCTGTATTACTATTAGTACGTACAGGTTTTGATCGACCGTTCCCTGCGTCAGCTGATCATGTCTTGGAATCGGCAGCCCAGATGCGAATGCGACTTCAAGTCCATCAGATTTCACAGTTCAACGTCCAAGTGCAAAGCTTAAGATCTCCCCTACGAGCAAAGATCATTGGCACGACAGTCTGCTTTGGGTCTGCTACTAGCAAAATTTGGATGGCGAGTATTATTTTCCGAAGAGACTTGAGCTCGCCTCGTAGCAGAAGGGGAACCCCTGCAGCCTTACGGACTGGGCGTCTTCGGCATCTCGATATCAATGATACCTGAGCGCAGTCATGTTGCGACGAGGTGAGCAATATGGTCAGGCACTCCAACTGTCTTTCATGTCATCTAGTGTCGACTCCATTCATACATTCAAAGCCCTCAAGGCTTTTAAATTTGTCCGCAGAGCTGCGCAACCCCATTCATGCTGCCCTTGGAGCGTACCCTTGGGCGTTATGAAGGCTCTCACACTGGAGACCCATCTCATTGGGCATACATTCAGTCATTCGCAGAGGCATCACCGCCGCACTCGCGCAGTTTGTTCATTCTGTGCCTTACGCGTTTCACCTGTCTTCTCATGACACACGACGTTACTGAACGCCCGGCGAAGAGCCGCCGGCCTTGACCAGACTAAGTACAAGTATCCACCATACCCGCAGTGCAAGTGGACGGATACTCTCAATTCTCGGTCAAAATGAACTCATACTACAAGCGAAAAATCCCTTGACAAAGGGGGCCTCAGACCTTCCGGTGGCCACGCAGTCTGATGCTTCTTACGTACGTCTGAGCCCCATCGAACGTATGAACGCTGACAAAGTATGTCATCTTGACTAGTGGGCGTTGTGTTCGCACGTTGGTCGGCGACTTCAAAAACGCATCTGTCAAGCCGCATCCTTGTGGTTCTGGCTCGTCAAAGGCATGCACATACGACCTCCGACAACGATCACCGAGTCCGAATTCGTACGTACTGGCGTTGAAGACAGGCCGTATGTCCGGAGGCCGTGATTACCACAGGCGCAAGTGGACTACCACCATTCAAGCCTGGTCGAATGTGCATGTTTGCAGCCACAAGCTCGCTGCGTCAGTGTATGTCCTCTATACCTGAAGGGACGATTGAGACCACGGTTGGCTGACTGTCCATAACCTGAAGTCCCACAGCTGTCCTGAAACCTGTGTCACTCAATGGGGCGGTAAATTTGTCTCGTACCAATTCGAAGACGGATCGCTTGCCTCAACCGCTCGGATGGCTGGCGGCCCTGCTACCTTGATCTGGCAACGCTTACAGCGCGCTCACACGTCTACCCCTGGCCCTGGAACCCAGGCTGGGCGAACAGGTAGCCCTGAGCGGATGTACTTAGTACCAAGGCTGACTCCCAGGCGAGTATTGCGTTGCTGCGTCTTCATTCTCTGGAGGGCGCTATGCAGAGTATAAATGTCGCTGCGTCTCCTGCTGTGTCCGACAACGCAGCGTAGCCATTCCTCGACGCCCCGCCTTTCGACTTTCACCCTTCATCGTGATGTTCGCTCTCGGATGGACCGTTCCTTTCTTGGCTCTCTCTACGCCGATCATGGCCGCACTCCTCGGTCGTCAACCTGAGTCCTGCATCGTGCGCCGGCTTGCCTCAAGGCTCGCTCGGCTCGCTGTCGTACAACTTCACGTTGTCTGCGTATAGCTCTAATGCGAACCCCACGGGTTTCCCGCTCGTACTTGCGTTGGGGCCGCCTGGTACGAGCGCTGCGGCGAGCGAATGGGTCATCGCGGTGAGCAGCACGCAGTACGCATATAACCCAACCTTGACTAACGCGCCCCGGGGATGCAGACCGCTGAAACCGCAGGGTCTGACAACTGGCCGTACTGGACCATGGTCAACGGCGTGCTGACTCCTCAGCCGGGCCCGAATGAGCAGGGTCTAGGTGCCTACGCTGTTGCAGTCGACCAGGGCGATGAAGTCATCTTCACTGTGACCACAGTTGAGTCAAATCCGAACCCAGCTGACATCTACTGTGGTGCGGTACGTACCTGAGATACCCAACTGCGAAGTGAACGTCACTGATGCTGCTTCGCACAGGATGATTCCGGTGAATACCTGGTGCTTTCTGTCAACAACAACCCCGACGGCTTCTCGCTATGCACGGCAACCGACGACTACAGCCAGAATTTAGTTGTCTACGAAGCCGAGCCGAGTAATTCCGCGTACACCTACGATACTTGCTACGCAGTTCACATTAGTATCGTCCCTTACACGGCTTAAGACAGATATGGTACTCATCTACCAAGCCTCGCGCTGTGACGGACCCCAGCTGGATCGCTAAGTCGTTGCTATACAATACACCTTGCGTACCCCCTCTTTCGATAGTAGACTCTTATTGACGATAGCAGTACCGGCAGACTAGTACCTTTCTGTTG
>NW_025955511.1:0-23034 GCF_022376445.1 Fomitopsis serialis
ATTGTTAGCTCTCTGTGTACCTCCTGCTGTCCAACTGCATACCGTCCTCTACGACCGCTGTACTTGCTTTCTTCGACTTGGACTTACGTTTCTCTGCAAGGACATAGGATCAGTCACGTCGAGAAAGCTATATCATATAGCCGTCCCACTTACCTTTGCTGGTCGACGTAGAGTCTAAACGAGATGGCCCTGCCATAGGATCTACAGATGCTATCAGATAGACATACATGGATGAACGATCGTACCAACCTTCCTGCGCATGACTGGCATCCATCTTTGACGTAGAGGAGCCAGGAACATTAGCATCACCTGCTGCTACAGCAGGCTTATCGGCCTTCTTGGATCGGGCAAGTATGACGGCCATAGCGTTAGCTACTGCCTCCGCAGTATCCATAGGCTGTCAGCGACAACAGGAGGAACGGCAGGTTCGGCCTCTGGAGGAGCAGCCGCGCTCTCGTCTTCTCCTCGCTTCTTCTTGCTCTTCTTCTTTGGCTTCGTCTCCGTGGCCGGCGGTACGCTGTCTGCGGCGACGGTCTCAGGAACGGTCTCCGAGACGGTTGGGTCATCCGCTTGCTCGACCTTTTCTGGCCGCGCCTTCTTGGACCGTTTAGGCGGCTCGGAGGATGGTGCCACCTCGGTCTGCTCATGCTCAGTAGCCTCGTCTCGCCTGCTCTCAGCTTTCTTCCCCTTCTTGCTCTTCGTCTTTGGAACATTAGCTTCAACATCCTTTGTCTTGACGGGCGGAGTTGATTCCGATGGAGGTTGAGGCTGATCAGGCACGACTACCTCGCTCGGCACCTTCTCTTTCTTACGCTTCTTGATGGGAGAATCGCCAGGCGGAGCATCCGGTGTTTCCGTAGTCAAACCACCAGTATCTGCAGAGGGACCAGGTTGCGGCGTGGGCATCACAGGCTTGGGTATTTGCCTGCGTTTCCACAGTTTATGCTTGACCATGACAGCGGTCGATGGCTCAGCATCGTCCATCGGTGTCTCGGAGGTACTGGAGGGGGTAAGGGATGGTCAATGGGAGAGTTTGAAGGACCAGCAGCGTCGGCGTCAGTAAGAACTGTTGGGTCCACAACACTCTTTCGTTTTCGCTTCTTCTTGAGCAAGTCGCGATGCATTCTGGACCCCGCTTCAGGGCGCACTGCGTCCAGTGACACACCAGAAGGATCGACATCCTCATTGGGATGTGTGCGCGCAGGACCAGAACCCGAAGCCAGCGAATCGGGAGTGGCTGAGCGAGTCTGTCAGTAGACTGGTGATGTAAAGCGTAGTCAGAAACATACGAGGGACATAACTTGGGGGCGGGTTCGAAGCGGAACGATCCACTAGGTCCTGTATGCTCGAGTCTCTGAACTTCTGCTTCTTCTGCTTCTTCCGGGGGCGTTCGACCTCGAAGTCATGCGGACCCGCTGTCTCAACATTCGGAAGCGCTGACACGGCGCCATCACCAGTATGAGTTGCTGGAGGGATGGTCTCATTTGGCTTCATCAGAGAACCAGCCATGTAGGAAGTTGACGCGATAGGGCCATCCCCAGGTGAAGGCGCCATCGAAGTTCGCTTCCTCTTGCGTTTACGCACCCCAGTCTACAGACGCTTAGAATCACCGTACGGTATGAAAGAATATACCCTCACCAGAACGCTAGTGGACTCCGGTTGAGGGTGGCCACTGAGCACGCTAGTGGCCGGTTGAGCATGGCTAATGGATGTTCCAGCACCGACGGATGAGCTACCGACGCTCACAGAGACTTCTGCTGCGGTCTTCGAGCGTGTAGCAATACGAAATGCGTCGAAGTCATCGTCTGCGAATACCTGTTCGGGAGACGAGCGGCGGGAAGGAACAAGCGCGCTCACCATCGTCCAGATCAATACGTTTCCCATTCTCGATTCGCGCCAGCTGTATTGCCTTATCGGCAGAAAGCTTGAGCTTCTGCCTCACCGCGTCCTTCGTTTGCGATAGGGTGGCATCTCATCCATAACTCTCATCAGACCTTTGAGCAGTTGTTCAATGCGACTTTATACTCACCTCGGAAGATCCTCTGAAAGGTCCGCCCTCCGGGCGCGTAGAACGTGATCAAAGGCCCTGGCTGCCTTCCGTTCGCCATCGCCGCCGATGTCTAGAAGATGCGAGCGTGATGTGGGACACGTCCAACGTGCAAACGGACGCGTTCAACTTGAACGTAAAGCCACAGCCGACGCGAAGGTCGCCTCGGCGAAGATATTTAGCTGCCCGAGGCAAGACGGGGGTGTGTTTCCGCATTTGGGCAGATCCCACAAACCATCACACGCACAAATACTCTCCTCGCTACCTCCCTCCAACATGGCCGGACACTACAGTATGTGCTACGACCTGTGTGTCATGTTTTCAACGTTCTGAAGTGCTGCACGCTAGGTCCGGGCTTTCACCCGCATCTACCTGGCTTCAAGCACAGGTTCCTCGCGACCACACTCGGCGCGAGCATGTGGTTCTTCATCTTCTACCGTGCCAGGTGCGTCACGCCTATGCACTCCCAGGCGGGGACTGACTTTCTCGCAGGAAGGACGGTGCGAAGCTGTTGGTAAGTGGCCGCAATCTGCGCGTGTGATGCTAACTAACGCTGCGGTAGGGCTTGAGTCACCCGTGGGAGGCACATGGACATGGGCACAATGAAGCCGGTCACCACGAAGAGCACCACTGATAGACGGACCATTGCGCATTATGTGACTAGAGTATGAGAAGACAACATCGGTCTATCTGCTTGCGGAAACATCTATGTGAAGGAGTTGAGCCTAATACGCTGGTGTTGGAACATGCTCGCGACTGCCTGCAACCCTCTGGACAGCAAGGCACATGTGCCATTATTTCCTTCGCTTTCCTCCTGTCTGCCGATAGGTAGGTCGCAATTATTCTTGAAGGACTGCCCTGTGCCCACATTGCAATATCTCTACCGTCATCGTGTCATTCCGACGCTTGGTTGCGGCACCCTCATGCTCGTCAGTATCGAACGATCTGAGGCATTTTCCGCGTGTATACTCTTTGGTCGCTGCTCGCCGCGAATGACCGAAGTTGCATGAGCTTTCCTAGCTCCCCATTCTCAGGTCCGCAATACGTAGGGCGCTGTTCAGACCATTGTTCATCGTAGTCAGTCCATATCTTTTACTGAGCTCTCACAAAATTGGTAACACTCCGATTACAGTCCTTATTTCTTGGAGCTTTCAAGCTAAGCTTGATACATCATTCAGTACGCAGTCTCAATGCGTTCCCTGAATTGATGTGCATACAATGGCTGAATTCATGAACGGCTCGCATGTATTACGTCACTATGTAGCATTTTGTCACGTGCAATATTCACGTGTGGGCGCAGCGAATCAACGCGGGATGCAGCTGCGACTGTGGACTGAGGCTCTCTATTCAACACAAGCTTTCTTGGCCTTGGAATCTTACCGCACTTGCAATCCGGGCTTGATACTCCTAGGTCTGTATATCCGTTAGTTGTTGGCAAATCAGCGCCAGCTTGCCACCTGGCACGCGCCAGGGTGGCGATTGGTTGGCGATTGGCAAGTGGCAGAGGGAGGGTGGCGCAACCTGGCGAATCGCCAGGCGCTTATGCATTTATGGCGACTGGACCGGTGTGGTTGAGTCAAACCAAGCCATCGAGGTTCAGTGTTGGTAAGAGGTACTTGAAAAGTGTCTGTGAATGAGTACGGGGTGTCATCGGCCTGCCCATTCCTGGTCGACTCTCTGAGGGCAGAATCAGCTACACTATACCGCATTTGGCAATCGGAAGTGCGTATTAACCTGGTGCTCGCCTTTAACTGACGCGGACATTAATGACGATGAGCCTCACGGGGCTAACGTTAACTTAACCCGGAGTATCGCTACACTTGCGGCCTTCAATGGTTCCAGAATGACCAACATAGGTGGCCAGCGAAGAATTGCTGTTCGCGAGTAGTCCTCCGTAGCAGACCTAAAAGACCGGTTCGCCAGTGCGGAAGTGGTGTGTCGCCGTGTTCCCTACATCTAGCCCGCCTTGACAGTCTCAGCTCGAGCTGCAGTGTGTGCAATTGTATGCCATTGAGTCAACATTTCAGCACCGAGCCACCAACATGCACGGCAACGTGTGCAACCATCCGTCAGACTGCAATTACACGAAGTTCCAGTCAAGCCTGGTCATTAACTTGAATGCAAATGCACTCCGAGTCGTCGAGACCCGAGACCCGATTTGCTGCCCCGGCGGATGGCCGCCAGCCACTACCTGCTGTCTCGTCGAGGCCTACTCACATCCTATAGGCTGCATGTCATTCTCCCAGTGTCCTGCTTGTACCCTGCAGTGCTAAACATCCTCGGGACCTACAAGCAGCGGCACAAGCTCGAAATTGAGCACAAAACGCCAAAAACACATCAAAAAGCCCATTTGCCAGTTGCGCCACAATCGCCAGCGCGCGCCACCCCCGAAAACCCATTCCCAAGCGCCATTTGCCGGCAATTGGGTCCATTCCCATTTGCCATCAGCACTAATATCCGTATGACGAGGTAGACGAGTCAAAGGCACCTACTCTCCAATTCTCTTGATCAACGGAACGTCTCATGGATCGACCATCAAGTGCTGCTCGTCGGCGGACGTTCGACCTTCCCTCCAAGCCAGAGACCGGATTGGCAGAATGGACAAGCAAGATCAAAGAGCTACAACGGCAGGTCGACCAGGACGAGGAGACGGAACATAAGCGACTTGAGGAGGAGATCCGGGCATCCAGGATGGCTCGTCTGCGTAGGAGCGGTCAAATCGGGAGCGTCGACCTATGTGAGTGTTCATTGGCATTATATAATAGCAAGTGAACAGATAGGCTTTGTCCGACAGCTAAGAGCGACCTGTCCAGTGTGGCCTCATCGCCCGCGCCGGACAGCCCAGCGAGCCCGGCTGGAAGGCAGCAGGGTCAAGAAGACGCCTTACGGAGACTGACTGGCGAGGCACGGCCATCCACAACGGAGCCTGTGAAATCCGTCTCCTCCAAGGCCCCCATGTCGCTCGCGGAATTCATGGGAGGTCGTGCGACTGGTCCGCGACTTACGCGGCATGCACCCCAACAGGATGCCATGACCCGACTCAGTTTGAGCAGCGTACGCTCAGGAATATCACCACCCCTCATCCGGTCTTTGGCCGTGGCGGCGTCGCTATGCCTGGCATGACAGGCAGAAATCGCACACCCGCGCCATCTACGCCGGAGCCGGAGGAGCGAGCGAGGCTAGCCTCGGTGGCCAACCATATCACTGGACGGGACCGCAAACAGAGTACGCCCTCCGTCGTGCAGTCGATCGTACACAAAGTCGAAGTGGAGACAGTAGCGCCGCAGAAGACCGGAGCCTCAACCGCTTCTTCTTACACGATGCGACAGCGTACAATCAGTACACCGACTGGTAGCGCCCCCCTAATAAGCGCACCTCCGACTCGTACATGGGAGACCACGGTACAGCACAACAACGGCGCTACATCCCGGCCAGTGTCAATTTCCCCTGGCCTACGTTCAGCAACACCTGGACAGGACCGTCACACACCCGCGAGGCCTATACAAACCCCACCACCTGTATCTTCATCCTCCATATTGCGTCCTTCGAGTTCTTCTCGCAGCCCTGCCCCAACTTCTCCAACCACCTCATCCTCCCCGAAAGCAACCATAAGCACGCCATCCCTGGCGAGACCAATCCAACCGTCACCGCGCGCTTCTCTCGGACCTCAGCTCCCAATCTCCCTAAATCCTTCGCCTGCGTTCCTTCGTGCACCTCCACCTAAAGACCCCACGCCGAGTATCAGCCGTCTGCAAGGACGCGGCTTCGTCAAGAGCATGGTACAAGCGACCGCTCAACTTTCAGTTGTAGCGCCTCCCACCCCACCCCTGCCAGAGAAGAAGGATTCCGGAGGGCGAAAGTCAGCGCCTGTTCTAGACCGATGGCAGAACACCGGAACCACGAGCTCGACGCCATCTCCTCCGCCAATTATCTCTCCTCGGCCCGCTGCGATGCGCAAGTCGTGGACGGTTGACCCGTCTTCTCCGGATACGACGCCCCCGCGCTCGGTGAAGACGGACTACACGGGCAGGTCGCTCAAGTCCGTCTCCTCTGTCCCCTCCTTCCACCACTCAGACGCAGCATCGTCTTCAGCCAGGAGCGATGCGGGCGACGGCTCTCCGCGCGGGCGAGGCCTCGGGTCGTCCACGACGATGATCTCGTACATCAAGCCCATCAAGACGGGCGACAGACCGATGACGGCGTCGCCGCCTCCTCCAGAGGTGGTGGACGAGATGGGCGTGCGGGTGCGTACGCGCAGCAAGAGCCAGCATCGCTCGCGGAGCCGGCACCGCTCGAAGAGCAGAGAGGCGCCGCGCGAGGAGCGGGAGGGCGGGGGAGCATCTGCGGGGCTTCCGCCAGCGGGCAAACCACTCAGTCATGTAGGTCCCCTTTGGTAATGACATTGTTTGCTTGCTTCTGTTGGGGCACGCGTGATTAGGGCTGCAGTTCCTTCGGTTTGCTGCCTGAGCTGGACTTGCGCTAATGCTGTGTGTTCTCTCTCTCAGCTGACGAAGGACAGGGCGAAGAAGCCTCGGAAGGCGAGGTTTGCGCAAGACCCTGTCCAGGAGACTCGTGTAGTCTCTTCTTCAGCAGCTTCTGCTGAGGTGAAGCAGACCTCGCAGCCAGAGCCGGCGCCGCTCTCTCACCTTATCTCGACTGCACCGGCCCCGGAGGTTGTGGTCTCTCTTCCGTCGTCGGACCATGCACCGACTTCGCAGCAGGAGCAAAAGCCTGTTTCGCCGCTGAAGAGCAGGTTCGAGGATGACTTTGTCCCTTCAGCGTCCCCGCCGGTGGCAAACAAGCCTAGCCAGCTCAGCCAGCTAGTGATGCCGAAGTCGCTGGTGGCTCCTACGCAAAGCATCGCTTCCCCTGTCACGCCTAACCGTGGCTTGACCCCATCGCCGACCTCACAGCAAGCGAAGGAGAAGCCTCCGGCGTCCTCCGGACGTCACACTCGTATTCCGAGCACTGGAAACCGGGCACTAGTCATGGATGTCGCGCAGGCCCTCGCAGTGCAGACCGCCCTTGAACAGAGGCAGCCGCGAGAGGAGCAGGAGGCTGAAGTACCTCCACCGCCGGACGTCAAGATCGTCGCGGCGAACTGGGGACCCAGGAACGGGACTGCCAGGGCCGACGCTGATAAGCGGAAATCTAGCTACGAGAGATACTCGGCGATCATGATGCCCCGCTAGAGGAGGAAAAGACACCTACACCTTCGCCGGCTGGGACACTTGCTCGTTCGTCTGTCCCTGTGGTGCCAGACGTCATCCCTGAAACAGAGCAAGAGGTCGCGCCTCCTGCAGTAGAAGGGCCTGCAGAGTCTTCAGCGTCGTTGGCAGAGGTCGTGTCAGAACCAGCAGCGCCCGCTGAAAGCAAGATCATCCACATTGGTTTGTCTTCATTCATAAATTTCGCGCTCTCATAAGGCTGATTATGGCTGCTATCAGAATCTGTCGACGAGCCATTGCCTAATATCGATGTCGCCGCGCTGCTCAACTCAGGCTGCAGTCCGTACTCGCCGGATGCAGATGTGCAGACGATTTCGGTCGATGTCATGATTATCGTGGGGAACGTGGCGACCGCCATTCCTCGTGACACTTACATCTTCTACGACCACGACGTTTTGGCTATCATACATCGCGCTAAAGTGCGGTCTACCGGTCTCGTCTCAACAAAGGTGTGGGGATGGAAAGGGAAGCACGGCCGCCTCGGGGAACGAGAGGAGCAAAAGCTTCAGGGACTTGCGCGACAATACGGGACGAAAATGGTAAGAGAAGTCCTTGATTGTGAAGACAGAACTTCAAATGATTGCGTTGCCCGAACATAGGTCAGGATCCAGCAATATTGTGAACCACGGAGCTAGTAGCGGTCCGGGCGGGAAGCTTGCTATCGTCAGGTATGTGTCTACCGCTGTGTAGGTGCCTCTTACTAAACCGTACGTAGGGTTCGCGGTCGCACTGGTCTCCCGAGAATACCGCCATGCATCTCGTTCGGTCCCTGAATGGGGTAACCTTCATAGACGAGGTCGACATAGTGAGTGCATCGAGACTAAAGCATATGCATGCACCTTCTCAACCGATATCATCAGGGCATCCGGAACCTATGCTCAGCGTTCAGCTATTGCTTGTCCCTCCTGGGATCGTTGTATGTCTGGCACGGATGCGGTTCTGCTGACGCTGAGCGCGCGGCCGCTTGTGAATATGCGAGGGCCCTTGCTTCGTCGGCAAGTGTCATTGAACTCGTCGAGGGCGAGTCAGATGCGGATGACGAGATGTTCTGGCTAATCCTTGGCGATGGCGAGTATGCGAAGGCCGATTATTGGAAGTGGAAGGCATCTTCTCCGTCTGTTCACCCACGCATATGGTCAGTAGATGCAACGAAGGAGATGATGCGGTGCGTCGTCCCTGTTTCTGTTCGGCTATCCCTCTCATACTGCCGTGATTTAGATCCAACCTGTCCCTGCATTTGCGGATCACCCAGAATTCCACCACCTTGTTCACCTCGTGGACTGTGTCTGGGAGTTCTTCGTCGTCGTCGGCAGTGAAGCTCGTGGCAAACGAAGAGATATCAAACTGGCACTCGCAGTAGCTACGGTACGAGTGGACGTCGCCCTGTGCTGTGCGACCGGGTTCTGAGACATTGATGCAGAAATTGTCTGATATCACGGCCTCATCGAGGCCATTTACCCCAACGGTACATGCATTGATCCTGCCTTCACAACTGCCTACCGACCTCAGGCTTCACTTCCGAGACCTTGATGAGGCTGCTGTGGTACGTTGTTCCCTAGCAGTCATGGCTTGATGACGTCATCCGTTGTCAGAATGCCGGACATATACCAGAGCATATGAATCTCCTCGCTGCAGGGGATGCAGAGGAACATGTACGTTAGGATTTCGTTACTTGAACGTCTATCTGATCGTTCTTTTTATAGCTGAAGACAACTACATGGGAAAGGGCTATCACGAAAGACCCCTCTATGTTGCCCTTGGGCGTACACGTTTCGGATCTGAGGTGATCTGATTCACTATTTCAGGAACACTATCTCCATCCCGCACCACTCGCTTTATATACCTCCGCTGGACTAACCAAGCTATGCTTATGTGGAATGCTATCTATCGCAGTTCTCGTGCTTCATCCTTCAGCTATGTTGTTTGACTCCCGGAATTGCTCACGCTCCAGTCCCAGTTGAACTTGATTTCAGAGCAAACGCGTGGACGTTCGATTCAAGTTCGCATTGACTTCCTCCGAGAGATTGACCCGTGATACCATGAGGAGGACTCATGACCGTGTTCAATGCACGAACCTTGTAGCTGCTCACAGCGTGACCACTTCGCCCACGATGGTGGTATTCAATCGCGGGGATAGCGGGGCTCTCTTGCACGTTCAATGAGACCATGGTCCAATACAGGAATGTAAGCGCGCCGTTTTTATCGGTAGCAGTCTCAGCTGACGCCTCGGCCCTCACCGGCCTCAAGAAGGTGACAGCTTCACTGATTCACCAGCCCATACCTGAAGGTAATCTTGCCTTATCGCGTACCACCTTTGCTTGCAAAACATACGGTGCTTTCTCGTGGGAGATTTGGATGCAGTCTTTCGACTCTTCTAATCGGCCCTGGGACGTAAGGCATGGTCCATAAAACCTTGATAAAACTGCAATGACTTCGCACTCGAAGGCGTGGACGGGGTCAAGATGGTTTGCCTTCCCCACTCTGTGCTCGTCGTACTGAGCGCCTCCTTGGCTTAGACGTTTTCGCCCATCCCCTCGTCGACGATGTGACGCCGAACTTGAAGTGCGCGAGTTGAGCGGACGAACTGGGACCGCACTTCCCGCGCCGTTTTGCTTCCTGCCTTGGTTTGTGATGCCGCCGGTACTGCCCCGGACAACACTATTTGGTGGTGCGATCCTAGCACCGAGTACGCGTTTGTCGGCTTCAGCTATGAGGTCACTGCATGTAAGTCCGCTATGTTGGGTGTGATCATTAGTTTCTTATCTTGGCTTGGACAGGTCAAACTCCCGAACAACTGCACCGGGAATTTGCCGACATTCGCTATCACTTCAATTCTCGCTACGTCCGACTGTATGGGGCGTGCGATAGGGAGGGCTCTAGTGAGTCTTTCACGATCATCACTGACCTCGAGAGTCAATATAGTGTTTAGTGATGATATCGTCAATGCTGCATGGGATAATGGCCTGGGAGTACATGCTCTCGTCTGGTGTGTTTCATCTACCCGCGCCAGTCACACACTAACCCGGGAACTCAGTTTGGTTTCGACGGGAGTGACATCTGGATAACACGCCGCGACACCCTCTTCGCCTCGCTACATGCGATCCTAAGGCGAAGTTCATCACCCGCGGCGTCCAATTTGGTCGGAGCCGCTGTACGACAACGTTCTCCCTCACCAGCAACTCGCGGAACAAGTCATCCTCGCGAAGGCAAACTTATCGAGCCTCAACATTCCTGTCACTGTCAGTGAACTTGCGTATGGATATCAAGAGCGCGGCGGTGCACAGGATGTGCTCGATGCGATTGACTTCATCAACATTCACATGTTACCCTTCTTCGACCAGGATGCGTCAACGGGTGAGTGTCCTGAGAGTCTCGTATGCTCGTTGAATGCCCGACATTGAGCCATCTCATCCAGCGAACGCATCCTGGCCAATTGTGATCGACAAGAACCTAGATTTCTTCATTGAGAACGGGAACGGAAGAAGATGTATTGGGACGAGGTCAGTCAATCAAGATTGTGATTGATGCATTCTTGAAATTCATGCCTCTGCAAAGAACGGCTGGCCATCGGTGACGTCGCCGAATGTCCAGCCAACAGTCCATACGCAGTTTCAAACATACCAAATGAACACGTACGTCCCGCACAATCTACTGCCCAGCGGTTGGTCGTTTGTGGTGTACTGATTCGTACCACTCCAGGCATACTTCGAGCTCCTCGACTCCAAGTGCGAATACTTGAAGACCGTTGTGGGTGGTGGCGTGGGATGGTTCGCTCACATATATTCGGACAATATGGAGCCAGGATACGGGATCTACAACAGCTCGGGGCACATGAAGTTCCCATTCCACCCACGAACGGAGTGCTAGCACTTTTGAATGGTGAGTTGGGTCGCCTCAAGGTGAAGTATCGTTGGGCTTCCATTGTATATTGTGCTATCACATGTTCTTGCTCAGTCTACACCGCGGCTCGGTAGATGTATCTGTTCATTACGGGTGAGTGCGCTCACCGAAATGCTCGCGGCATCAAACACCGGCGCCGCATTGCACCTCTTGATGTCGATACTGAGAGGTGAAGAGGCGATTAGTAGCCGTAAAGCCCGGGTAAACGTTGTATCAGCAGGTGGGATTTGCATGCATTCCATGTGTGATGCGCTTGACTTCCGTCAACAGTGTACTAGCGGTCGTTTCCAGTACCGCTGCACGAGACCTTGACGCCTTGGTTGGTACGTGAAACGACTCGAGGATTCAGATGCGGTCCAGGGCGATACAAATGGTATTGCTGACCATGAGCGGCCGGTCTCAGGCTGGGTTTATGTCAGGAAACATCGTGCTGCTTAGCACGCTTACCGTTATCCGGGGCGCGGCGTGGTCCCTTCCACCTATATGTGGGCTGACTCTCATCATTGCTGAGTACTGATGAGTCCATCTTCCGATTCCAGTGGCCTGCCGCGGGAAGAAATCAGATCAAAGGTGGGTGCATTGTCTCCCAGTAGTTCTTGACAGCACTTCGCGCTCGTCCTGTAGTGCATAGCATGAGTACGTTGGCAACTTGCTCGCGTGCCAGGGAGTGTTGTACCACCATCGGAGTCGTACTTAACTTTGAACCAACTCAACATTCACTCAGCCGTGGTCGACGAGGAGCGCTCGTGATTCGGGACCAGTGTTGCCGTGATCGCGCTCGGGTTGTTCAGACGGCGTGCTCTTCAGGTTGAGACCGGCTTTACGCTCCTGGCGTCCTCCGGCCAGTGCACTCCTTCCTCGATCTGCTCTCTACGTGCCCGCATAGTAACGGCCAATGCATCTGAGGCTGAACGTTGCTGAACGTCAATGTCGGAATGTAACGAGAGAGGAGGCTGACATAGGCATCGTCAGCCACACTGCAGTTCTGCTCCTCGGTGAAACCTGCTCAGGCGCATGGCGCAGACACCTCGCAGTGAACCTATGCACGCGGTACTCGTTCTTGGGCAGCGTCCTCCCGCCTGCTCGCCATCACTTGACTCCCGTCGGGACCTCCATGGGCCATAAACGCCGCTGTGCGGGCAGCCCTGTGGACAAAGTTGTTACGATCTTCGCCAGGATGGCATTCTTCTCACTCTCCCTGAGCGTATTACTATCTGTATTGAACCTTAGCTACGCCCTGCCACTCTATGGGGATGCCTCGACGAACCTTTTGAATATGGTGACCTCGGCGGGATTGGAGTCCGTGCATCGTCCTGCTTCCCAGCCCTAGACTTCGAGATGCCATCCTCTGTTCCATCGAGTGTCAATGACTGTGGTGCGATCCAGCACGGAATACGCGTTCCTCGGATTCAGCTACGAATCACAGCCTGTGAGTGGTCAATGCAGTATGCCGCGAACTGATCCGAGCCCGACACGTCTGCTGCAGGCCAAAGTGCTGACCAGCTCAAGAGGGACTTCGCCGACATTCGCAAGACCTTCAATGGGCGATACGTCCGCCTCTACGGGCTGTGATAACGACGGCTTCTAGTAAGACGCTTTTCTTCGCACACTCAAATCAGACGAACTCACCTGGACAACAGCGACGATATCGTGGACGCTGCCTGGGAGAACGATCTAGGCGTGCACGCCCTCATTTGGGTGAGTACACGCCAGTCGGACCAGGATTCGGACACGCGATGACACCACCCGTCCAGTTCGGCTTCGACGGGGACAACAAGTGGAAGACACGCCGCAACAAGCTCTTCGCCTCGCTGCACTCCAACCCAAAGGCACAGTTCGTCACGCGCGGCGTGCAGTTCGGCTCGGAGCCGCTCTTCGACGACGTCCTCCCGCACGCGGACTCGCGAGCAGGTCGAGCAGGCGAAGACGAACCTCTCCAGTCTGCACATCCCGGTCACTGTCAGTGAGCTGGCATATGGCTACCAGGAGCGCGGGGGCGCCCAGGACGTGCTGGATGCCATCGACTACATCAACATCCATATGTTACCGTTCTTCGACCAGAAGGCCTCGACCGGTGAGAAGACTCTTCTGTACGCACCTTCGTGTGTCCAGGACTGACCAGTGCCGTGCAGCGAATAAGTCATGGCCAATTGTGGAGAAGAACCTCAAGTTCTTCACCAAGAATGGAAGCGGGAAGAAGATGTACCTGGACGAGGTGTGTTCCAGACGGTGACTTGCCTTTCTCCGGATGCGCTGATCATCCTTGCCTGCTCGCAGAACGGTTGGCCTTCCACGACATCGGAAGGTGTACAGCCGAACAGCCCTGACGCAGTAGCGAACGTCGCAAACGAGAAGGTGAGCTCAGATCACTCCATTCGCATCTTACCTCCATCCATACGAATACTTCTCGGCCATAACTGCGCATGCCATCCGTCTCACCCGCTGCTGTATCTCGGACGTTCGGCTTACCCCCGTCCCGACAGGCCTACTACGAGCTGCTGGATTCGCAGTGCTCGTACTTCAAGAACGCGACGGCGGCGGCATCGGGTGGTTCGCGCACATCTATTCGGGATCAGGAGCCCGGGTACGGCATCTACAGCAGCTCCGGCAAGACCAAGTTCTCCTTTAATCCGAAGACGAGCTGCTGATATCCAAGTCAACGATGCGCTCCACCTACCTCGATGTACTGCACTCCGTCGGAGACGGAGCGCGCTGGTGAGGTGGTCCTCCGACGGCCATCGGACATTCTCCACGCGAGCTTTCAGTAGTGCTGAAGGCGGTACCCCCTTCCTGTCGTTCACTGCGTGTTCCAGGTGTTACATTATTGGGCAATAAAGTTGTTGTATCAGTCACCGTGAGATGATTAAGGTCGCTCGAGACATATGTATCGTCTGCAAATGCATCAGAGCTAGTGAGTGACGGGGCCACTAACACTTGCACGACAGTTGAGGTCGTGTCTCGTGCACCTGCTCCTCCAATTGAAGGGATCCCGCCGCTCGGGGACAGGTAGGTGACAGCTACAGCATATCAAGGATGACAGACGTGCACAGCCGCGTGCAGCGAGTGACAGTACGCTTCCCAGTTTTGTCTACGGTGGTCAGAAGCCGCACGATCGCAATCAAGAAGGAAGAACGAAACTGTGGACGTGAGGCTGTGCAGACGCGGAACTAAATGTAGGGAGAACAACGCTGTCTTCTGTCAGACTGAAAATCATGCACCGCTGGCAATCTGCACCAGCCAAGGATTTCAATGATAGAGTTCGGGGGTGACAATCCTAGACAGCTCTCCGCACTCCACGCAGCGTACTAAAGATGATATTCAAGAAAAAAATAGGCTGTCGATGACTGTGCGATGACTAGGCGCTACAATAATAATGGTGTCCAAGGCGAGAGACGAGTGCGAGTCCATGTGTGCATGTCAAAGGTCGATCAAGCGAACAGAGCGAACACGGAGCAGACAGCAACAAGCGACGACATCGCAACCGCGGCCAAAGGCACGGCGGAAACGGAGAACGCACCGCTCGTGCTACTGGAGGCTGCGTTGTTCGCGGTCTGCGTGATCGTTGACGGCTCGGAGCCATCTGGTGCGGAATGTTAGTTGCTGGGAACACGATACCATGGAAGGCTACATACCAGCAAAGCTGGCCGCACTGGCCGACAACCGTGCCATTGACGGTGCTTGCGACACTCGGATCAGCCTGCGCAACAAGGTTGTACATCGCCTTCGTGCAATCCGTGCAGGTGACATTGCTGCCAAGCTTGATACACCTTCCTCGATCTCCGACACGACCGATTGGAGGTTATCCTTCGTGATCGTGCCCACCTGCGATTGGATATTGTTCAAAAGCTCGGTGGCGCAGAGTGTCTTGTTGTTCGACGTGCTACAATAGATGCGTCCTGGGTCAGCGCCGGGTGCCACTCCGTGCGAAGGCAGCTCCTTACTCAGCCAAGCACGCGGCCTTGCGCGCAGTAGGGTAGTACTGCTGCACCATCGAGACGAGGTTACTGGTGTCCGACGTGCTGAGGCCTGCCGACTCGAGGTCGCTCGCGCAGCCCGAGGTGACGTTCGTGACGACGTCCGACAGCGTCTGGTTCGAGCACACCGTCTGCGAGCACATCCCAGTGAGCCAGCTGTTGACCGTCGGCACCACAGACGTGTTCTGCGTCGACACGACGAGCCCGACGAGGCTCTGTGCGTTCAAGCATGTCGTCTCGGTGGACGTAACGAGCTGAGCGAGGGTAGATTGACAGCTCGACGAAAGCCTGTCGTGTGGCTCGAGCTTAGTTATAATGCGTCGAGAGAGAATGGTAGGACGCACGACAGAGCCGAGGTAAGATGCGCGCCAGCCGCCATCATCATAGCATACTTAGCGATCTTGGTCGTAGAGAACATATCGGCGAGAAGAGAAAGCAAAAGCGACTGCAAGCAAGGGTAGAAATGTGGGAGCTGAGTGAATGGCAGCCCGGCTGCAGGTGGTGGTCAAGATGAAGGTGAGAGAAAGAAAGGAGCGGTGGGCGGAATTGGGAGCAGCTGACGCGCCTGTGGGCCGTTGCAGTGCTGCCCGCTGTGCCCGCAGCGGATGCCAGCGGATGCCGAGCGCTGCATAGCCGGTTGCCATTCTGGGGCTTCCGAGAGCCACCCCCACATGCCGACGCGAGCGTTGTCTGTCTTCCTTCCTCACGCTTGCCTCGGTGCATGCGCGACCTCGAGCTGTTGGCGGCGATGACTTCGAGGAGAGGGGCGGGAGAGGGGCGGGAGAGGGGGCTGGAGATGCCCCGCGGGTACGTACGATCCTGATCGGACGCGAGTCGGGTCACGGCAGATTGATGGGCGCCGCCGGATCTGGAATGTTGTGTTGCGACCTGGTCTGGGGCGTCGACTCCGTGTCCGTGTCCCTCTCCTGTGTCCCTGTTCTCCACGCATCCCTCTGTCATTCCTGGCCAAGCGCGGACGAAGGACCATGCTCGGCTGATGGGACCGAGCTGTATGAATCCGCGGCGACGCACGGGTGCCGTGCTGCATTGTCCTCGGTGTGTTCCTCGTACTATAGAGCACACTCATAGTTGCCTCATAGGGTCGATATCCCATGCAAACACTGGATAGCCGATATGAATCGAGGGACGAGGCACCAGCAAGTGAAGTGGGTGACCGACAATCATGCACGACATGTCACTTCTCGGCCCATGTTCCATCAGACTAGCCCGGACATCGCTGTGCTACTGCTCACGCTCGCAGCATCGCAGGGAAGCAGACAGATACGGCGTCCTTCCCCCAAGGATTGGCAGATCCGCACAGTTTCCGGCCTCAGTTCGAGGACCTGCCGCATGTCAAAGAGCTTCACGGTTTCCAGGGCTATGCATATGAAAATACAACATGTGTTACAGCCATGAGGTCAGTCCGGGGCACCACGTACGACCGGGCCGGATATACTACTATGATCAGCCAAGTTAGCAGGACGCGGATCATGTAGATATCCAACGCATCCATCCAACCCAATCCAGCGAAATCACCGCGTCCGTCACCTAGATCTTCCATACTGCACACTGCGAGCGCACGCTCGAATGGCGACTCGCACCCCCAGATCTCCGCCTCGCGATCGCTGTGGATGAGCGCGCTCTGCAGCTCGCTCACGGTCGCCCGGGCCCCGCTCAGGTCCGTCACCCGCCCGCCGGCCAGCTCCTCCTTCGAGCTCTGGATCGCCTGTGTCACGTCGGCGTCGATATGTGCGAGGATGTCCGCGGTGTCCCCGTCCTCCTGCCACCGCATGCCGAGCGTCGCTCGTACCACATGCGTGAGCAGGGAAAGGCTCGCGAGGCCCATGCCTGCGCCGTATAGCGAGCGTGCACGGCGGAGCACGGTGGCGAGCTCGGGCGTGGGATGTGAGAAGCCGTCGGAAGACCTAGAGAAGAGCTGTGTCGAGGGGCTGAGCTGTTTCGCGTTCATTTTGTCCAGTCGTCTCCGCGCAGTGTCGTGGAAGGCGGCGGTGACGCTTGGTGGGTTCGTCGCCAGGAATGAGCGAATGACCGCTCGCATGCTGGCACTTGCTGTAAGCGGGTGCAGGTGAGTAGACACGAGCGGTGCTCACTCGTCGATATCAGCATTGGCGATGAAGCTATCCATCATGAGGTTGCTGTGCGTACATCGTCAGCATAGGGTGTGTCATGATCACTGTGCACTACATACACATGCCCAAGGACGGGGCGGGAGTCGTGGACGGTCTCTAAAGCAGGCATGCTGGAGGGGAGAAGGGAGTATCGGTGGCGTCGAGGAGGAAAGGCTACTCAGAGGGCTGTGTGCAATGTCAGCTATCATGGCGCAGAGAGAAACTTATATCCTCAGCCCGGCGTTGTACTGTGATCCGAGCAGTCAATCCGTCGCGCCGAGCATTAATCCCAAGCAGTGGTGGCCCCCTCGGTGACCGCATCTGACTCTGGCATCTGCGCCATGCACAAACTCCGATCTGCCAGTGAACTCGCCATCCTCGCATCTCCCCCTCATGCATCCAAGGGATTGTGACAGCGACGTGACATACGTGCTATCACAGTCGTCGTCCGGGGCCTGCTGACATGCGGGCTGTGACTTATGCCTGAGGGCACGGACGCGTCTGTGGCGGACACGCGCAGCCTGCAGAGCGGCTACCCAATCAGTGTGCGGGTGGCTGGCGGAATTGGATCTGCGAACTTCTCCGCAAATCGCTCCGATCAGCATCTTCGTGCCCCGCCGTGCCGCCACCCGATCGGGCCGTTCATGCAGTTCCTCTTTCACCGTCTCGTAACGGACCCGGGCTCCAAGCGCGCGGCACAACCTTCTTATCCAGGCTCAACGGTCCTGCAGCGGGATAAACCCACTTGACTTGACCGACATTGGCTTTATTGCATGCCAGCGTCCGTTCTCAAACACGCTTAGCCTCGGTCGCGGGACGGTGCTGATCAAGCCAACCGGGTTAGCACTGACCGCACTTGGACCGCACCGCGCCGTACATTCAACCACGGTGAACATAAAAGTCGGCGAACACGTATGTAAGACCTCAGACGAATGTGGCGTCTAGGGCGCATCACTACGACGCATTACACTCACGTTACGAAGCCCTATCATATCACAGCATCGCGTCTGAACAACTTGTTCATGACTCGCGAAGTTGATCAACGGTCGACTAGGCGGGGCGCATATTCGGTATCTGAAGACTGCATGAATGACCATCCGCAGCAGCTGTCCGCGCAGATCGCAATGCAGCAGCAAACGCGGCGGCACGGTCTTCAAATTAGTAGGCTCGCGCGCGGGAGAATAAGTTGAAGTACCGGGGTTCCCTCGGTGGTACGTACGTCGTTCCGTGGTTGGATGTTCTGGGCTGCCTCCGAAAGGTATGTACAATCTTCCGAGACGGAAGAAAGTGCACCAACGTATCGGTTGGCTGCCGTTGGTAATTAGCTTACCTGGTGGAACACCCGGCGGGAGCCTGTAGAGTACTTCGTAGAACGGTACTTGTTCAAGGTTAACTAGTACCGGGACATAGAGTTAAGGTATTTTTGGTTGATGTGTGCATCTTCGTCATTTGCGCCATGCTGTGTTCTTCGTATTGAACTGCATGATTGACGAACATATCTCTGTAGAACATGGATGGGAGAAGGATATGACTCATCAGGATTGATGAGACAACAGCGTGTGAGCCCTTTCGAGCCTCTGTCACGCTGGAGGCACAGGGAGCCATTGATGACCGACACCAATACATCGCAACCCTACACAGGCGCCACGCCACCACCGGGTGGCCGCCTCCGTATCGACGAGGCCCCTGAGGAGCTCAAATAAGCAAACGAGACATGTGTATGTAGAACATATTGGCGGGTGTTAGAAAGAGACAAGGAAAGATTTCCTGCGGAGAATACTACTTGCACGGTGCGAGAAGTGACATGGCAGATCATAGGGCGCCGCTGCCACGACTGTAGATGCGGTGGAGGAAAGGTTCAGACTGTCCAGGACGTTGGTGATGCGACATACCCGGGTTCGGACTGCGTCACGGAACGGTCTCAAAGCTGTCGCCTTCAGGCTTGGAGACGACTCGGTGGCGGCAGATTGACAATCGACCCGTCCGTGTGAGGATCACGATGCGTGCCGCTGTCGTTGGACTGTCACCGGGGCGGTGAAACTGTACCAGCTGCGCGTGTGCCAAGTACGTGTATGTGGCAGCGCCCATGCGTCGTATGTCGCATTCCTTGCACATATCCTCGGGACGTCCGTTGCAAGAACATAGCGGTGCTCGTATACCACTGCACTTCAACGCGAAATTTCCACGTAGGATAACGTGGGGAGAGACGGCATATCCTGTACCTTACCTATTTATATCTCGCCTGGCCGATCTCCAGCCTGTTTCCTCGATTGGAGCTAAGTACCATGACGCGAGCTCGTGACGTATTACCACGACGCGTCGCGGGCGTCGTGGCTTTCGCGCATACATCCACCCCGTCGACATCCTTGATCTGCAACCCTCACCTCCATGCAAAGTCTCAACGTTCAAAGTTCAACCGTCGAGTCGCGTGTTCAAGTCCAAGCCATACCACTTGGAGGTAGCATGCCCCTTTACGGTATGCAATGCGGTGCAGGGCGTAGCCAGGCGAGTCATGCGCGTCGTTGCATAGAACCTGACGATCGAGACCGTGATCGACGAGTCTGTGACGCAGAACCCGGCCCTACTCGCCCGGGAGGAGAGGGGTGCGGGCGCGCAGGAGCGCAGAAGACGGTGCAGTTTGCGCAGCTAGTGGACCTGAGGAACGCGAGCGCGAGCGGGGTTCTGTTTGAGAAAAAGTGGCAGAACGTTGCTGCTTTGTTGGATTCGAACACGGTGGTGGTTACGGACCGACTTAAGGTGTAAGGTGCGTCGAGTGATATGTCGGTCCCTCCATTGCGTTGCTGATTACACTGTTATGACTGGCTGGATCAGCTGCATTCGACAGTGTGGATACACCGTCCGGATCATTCAACCGTTACAGAAGATGTTATCAAGGAGTAGTAGCGGTACCAGAGATCTACTAGAGGTAGGTGGTGCGACTCGGATTGCATGAGCGCATTGCGATGCGCGCAGCGACGGACTGACCAGGGCTCGATTGCAGGAGGTGGCGGCAGCGCGGCGTCCGCGCTGGTCGGTTTGGACAGTTGGTCCGAGTTGCGCGTCGTCTTCGAGTGCAATCGCCCTCTGTGAGCACGTCTGCGATCTCGATCAGAGGGAGGGACTTACCCAATGTGAGCATACGCCGCACGGCACCGTCTCGAAGTGATGATTCTCCGGGTCATGGCTCAACAGCTGACAAACTCGGGAAAGTATAGATTTCCTGTCTGCTCGTAAGTACGTCGCTTTGATTCATCGTTTGTGAGCTCATATCAGCCTTCTACAGCACGCACACGGTGTCATACAGCCGTCCTCGCGCAGGCCGGGAGGAGAAAATGCGAATCGCGAGAAAGCTTTACAGATAAGTACGTACAACTCCCAGGTGTGGAAATGATCTTCCGGCCCTACAGCACATTTCTGATACTGTAATTTTCGCTCCGACGGCTCCGAGTATGTTGCCGCTGCTTACTGCTGCTTGCTCCACACTCGCTCGCTCGCTCGTCGCCTGCTCGACTACTCTCGTCGTCCTTCTCGCACGCTCGCCTCCGTCACCTCGCCGGCCTGCCTAAGGCTGCCTTCCTTTTCCCTCGTGTACCAGCTCGCCCGCCTGCTTGCTCGCCCACTCGGCTTACGTCTGCCGCTCGTTCACCTCAGGCTCTCTTCCCCCTCGCCTCTTGCCCGCTCGCTTTCCTGCCCGGCGCGGCTCGTTCTTGCCCGCCTGTGCTCCCCCTCTAGCCAGCTCTCCCACATGCTGCTCTGCTCATCTTCTTGCCCGCTTGCCATCTCGTCCGTCCACCCATCTTCTAGCTAGCAACCCGCTTGCTCAGCCACTCGCCTGGCCATGCAGGACGAGCTGCACAACCTGCACAACCGCGCCGAACCGCGCCGAACCTGTACACAGGCAGTACAGGTCCGGGTCGTGCATCTCATTCGTGCTCGGCGCTATCTAGGTCTACTACAGTTCTGGCAGCTTGCTAACGCGTTGACGGTTGGGCCTGTCAATGGTACACGCATTATAAAATACATATAACCAATGATCTATTATAACGAAACTGAGTGAAGCAAGAGCGCGAGCTAGCTAGTGATGCGAGCGAGAACACTGTCGGATTGGGCAGGAAGTGCCCGAAATCGTCGGAATCTTGTTTTACCTGACCTTTTCGCCTGATATCCTCCGAGGAAACATGACGGTAGCGCAGGAATCTTGCCTTTCCGGATATCCTGTCAGAAATTTGGCTTGACGCGCAGTGGTAAAAAATGCGCCAGCGGTAGTATGACGCGAGAAAGCAGAGCGTGCCTGAATGAAAGGCGCACGCGAGAGGCAAGATCTTGGGCTACAGATCGGGAGAAGCATCGGCCTCCAATCTGATGACCGCCTGGCCAGCGGCTCGGCGGAACCACGTCGCGGTCTGTCAAAAGCCGGATGTCCCCGGCAATTGAGGTCTTGAAAACGAGATCTGATCCAGACATAAGCTTTACTTGGGCAGACATTCCGGAGCACCTGTCCATCCCAATTGGCGCAGCTGTGTCTAATCTACCCCTAATTTACAGCACAGGATAGTTCTGGTCGCCATATCGTCCGCAATATCTCTGGCGAAAGTTACTGGGCTCCGGATCTGATCCCTCCGCTCCGGAGGTCTCCCACGCCCCCGGTAAGGGCACAGTCTTCGTCGCATCGACACATCGCCGGACCATCTCCTTTCCATCTTTTGCTGGTATACGTATTGAGTCGGCCGTCCAGAGTACATATAGCCACATATATAACCAGTGTCGGAGTCGGTACCGAAACTCCCCTACCCCCCTCCCGTTTTATTAATCTCTTTCCTGCCTTGCAGAGAAGTATGACCACAGACATCTCATTGGAGACCTTTCAGCTAGGCCCCTTTAGGGTACCCAGGCTCTTCACAGGCCTGTGGCAGCTGTCCAGCAATGCCTGGGGCAGCGCCTCTACTCCCAAGATACGCAGCCAAATGGCGCAGTACGCGGAAGCAGGATACACCGCCTTTGGTATGTACCGCTTGCACTACGTGTTAGTTGTGCGATCTGACAAATTACACGAATATAGACATGGTACGCAGCCATTGTAATCGTTGCATGGACCCTCCTCACCGTATATGGCTGCTCTCATGTGGCGCCTTAGGGTATGCATCCATTTGTATCAGCCTTGTTCTGACACTCAGCAGACTTGGCCGGTTCACAGCTGACCACTATGGCAGTGCAGAGATCATCTTTGTAAGTACCGTTTCTGCACCTATCTACAGCCGCAGCGAACAATTGTGTGTCTGTGACATTGCAGGGACAATTCAGAAGGAACTTCCGCGCACCGGGAAGTATCATGGGCGGTACCAAGTGGTGTGTATTCCGCAAGACAGATCCGACACGGGCGGTCGTCGAGGCCGCCGTGCAAGAACGTTTAGACCGCATGCAGTCCCAGCGTGTCGACCTCCTACAGGTACGTTATTTTCCTGGCACCCCGGCGGACTGACAGGTGACACCGGCGCCTCGTTCCCAGTTTCATTGGCAGGACTACAGCGACAAGGGCTACCTGACCGCCCTGCGGCACCTCCAGGACCTCCAGCGCGAAGGCAGGATCGTGACCCTTGGGCTATGCAATTTTGACGCGATCAGGACGGACGAGATTTGCACAGAGCTCGGGCCCGGCGCGATTGTGTCGAATCAAGTTCAGGTGCCGCCTCTTTCGCGCTGCCGCCGCAACTGTCAGTGTAGTCGCTAACGGTCACTCTTTCTGATAGTTTTCCTTG
>NW_025955512.1:0-22909 GCF_022376445.1 Fomitopsis serialis
GTCTGTTCCAATGAACCTATGCATAAATGTCACGAACGAGATTGATGTGCCATGAAATCCTCTGACGTCTACTGACATCTGCTGACACATTCTACCTAGCAGCTACTGACGAAATACAGGCCAGCTTTCGATTGAAAAATGGTCCCTACTGAATGCTACTGTGACACACTGAACATCGCTGAAATGGCCATTTCAGTGGCTTCAGCGAGGTTCAGTAGTTTTCCCTAAGTTCTGATGTGGCCACTGATATCTATCCTCGTCCGAATCGACAGCCTCTTGATGGTCAGATGTGTGATCAGAGGCATAGTCCTCTTCATCAGAGAAAAGTTGAGTGCGGGTATGCGTGTAGTTGTGCAGTCGGCGCAGCATTGCGCGCAGGAATCGCTGGAGTCGAGTCGGTGTCGAGTGGCTGAAGATCGCACGAAGACGGTGAGGCTTGTCGCCCATCAATACCTGATTAGGCAGTCCGATCGGACAAGTCTATCTCAAATCTACGATTGAGGGCACGAGGCTTCTATTCTGGACCGTCGTGACCGTTACAGCGAGCGCCTCGCGGGCGTCTATTCAAAGGGGGGTCGCCCTCACAAACTGCCCCAGACGTGTCGGAGCGGTGGTGGGGTGCGTCCACACGGATGGGTACGAGACCACAGGTACGCGGGTCGTGGGTGCGGTATGCCCTCGCGCACCCCCTGTGGTACGTCGATCTCTAAGGCTGTGGCTGTGGTACACGCGTGCTGAGGTGTTGATGCACTGGCCCTTGCGAGCTACTCCCTGGTGTGTATAGCGGTCAAAATACAGCCGGTGGATGCGGCGCATCCAGGAGCAGGAAATAGTAAAACAAATCATGTATTATATTCGTATGAAGCGTCGCGCTGGCGGCGCTGAAATTCTCCCGAATTAGATTGTATTCGGTCCAGTAGACCAGAATTCGCTCGCCTTCGTTGTGCTTCATACTGCTTCGCCGTTTTACCGAAGGAACGCTGGCGCCTCGAAGGATTCCGAAGAGAATCGAATTTCTTTGACATATTCGCTAGAAATCTGTGGAATTCGCCTGAATTCGTGTCAGTTTTGACTGGGAATATTCAACTCTGAGGAGAGGTGTCAGCTCGAGACGTTCCGGATGTTGAACCAATATCGATTCGATCGAGATCTGACTTATGTATCCGAGTCCTCGAGTGCTGAGGTGCTCAACCTCTCAAGCTGATCATGGGTTGTGTATTAAGAGTCCTCGTTTTAATATGTTCACCTCATTGCCGAAAGCGCAACCCTACGATCTGCCGTAGTCAGGTATCATAACTTGTGGCGCCATGCTCCGATTGCATACAAGCGACATATATGAATACCGTCACTACTAGTACATTCTTGAACAGACGTCCATAACATCGAGGCCAATACAAATCAAAGGCCCTTGAGGACCCGCCCCTAAAGGCCCCCCTAAGGCCAGCTGCAATGAATGCCGCGAGCCCGTATGCTGGATGTCATGATTTTCCATGTTTATCAACCTGAGAAACCTCCCATGCGTCCTCCCCGAGCGTCGCCACATATGCCTGTCTGGCCTCCCTCAACCACTTCAGCGCCACCGTATGGCCTTCCCGTGCCATAAGCATACGACTTCCCAGGAATGCGATAGTCGCGTAGCTTATCATCATGCCTTCCTCCCGCGCGTACCCCAGCACATGCTGGAGAGACTCGTCTGACGTCGTGACGTACGAGGAGGAGTACAAGGCACTCTGCAACGCGTCTCGCACCTGCGTGACCATCTTCCTACGCTGATCGCTGCGCCTCACGTCCGCCGGCGTGGCATTGAAACACGTCTTGCAGCGGCATTTGCACGAGTACCGCGCCTTCATATAGGCGTGCCGCTCCGCCTGCGTGAGGGCGAAGGTGTAGCTGACCGTGATCTCCTCGCCAGCGGCGATGTCCCGCTTGGCGAGAAACTGCCCGCACCACCTCGTCTTGGACCACTGGTAGTTGGTGTTGGCCACGCAGTCGTGATTTGCGCGAGACAACGTGAGGAATGTCGCGGCGAATTCGACGGGATTATCTTCGGCATCGTCCATGGGCCCGGAGTCGAACGAGTTGATGGCGGCACGGCCGAGGAGCGGATGGGATAGCGCCCCGGGGGCGCAAGAGCCTGTCAGCGTCATGAACGACTCGCGCACGCTCTCTGAGAGGGCGGCGAGAGCGGCGTCGTTGAACGACGAGTCGGCGAAGGGCGTCTTCGACGAGAGTATGTTGGCCGTTCGGCAACTATCAGCTCGCCGGCCTCAATGAGCCGCGTCGCGAACATCCCCAGACCCTTCTGCCCCGTCTCCTCAATCCGGAAAGGGCTCGCCTCACCGCAGCCCGGGAGTGGCTTCCGCATAGCGTCCTCGCCGAATGGCATGAGGTATTCGAGTTCCACCCGGGATCCCACCATGACCAACCCCGTGTCGCCGCCGTCCGTCGAATAGGTACAATAACAAGGAGAGAGCAGTCGAAGTCTGCTATCTGCCAGTTGTCCTGTCTTGCTTTTGTTTTCTCCGTAACGGACAAGGTGAAAACGAGATGCACTCGCAGCTCCAGCCGGCGGTAGCGGGGTGCTCTGCGAATCTGTCTCTGACTTCGCGCTGGTGCGCTTCTTATGTTTCTTCCGGGAGCCACGCTTCTTGTTCTGCGAGTCCATGACGCACTGTCAAATTGATGTACATGATTTAGGACTATCGACGCGACGGACTAGGTGAGGGGGGAGGGAACATACCTCACAGCTATGATGCGACGACGCAATGGGTGGTTGCTCAAGCGAACGGTATCACCTTGACTTTATGAGTGCAACTACAGTTCACGAAGCCTTCGGACGGTCAAGAGACCGTTGCTCCATGGAAAGGGGCGACACAGTGCACGAGGTATCAAGTAACAAGCACACAGCGATGCTGCGGTAACTCGCCTTCTCAGAATATAGACACAGGGAAAGTACCTTCTCATTTTCCGATGCAGAAGTCACGAAATACAGCATCGAGGATATCCTCCACGTCAATCACGCCAGAATTTTGCCAATTGCCTGTGCGGCGTAGCGGAGTTCTTCCGCAGCCAGTACCACGTCCTCCGCGTCTGGGATAAGCCCCGCGATCAGAGCCTTTCCTACGACATCGAAGCATGCGCTCACCATAGCCTAGGAAGGCATCCAGAACTGCAGTGCATGCTCCAGGTTGACACGATGCCGGGCATGAGTTATGAGCGGACGGTCATCCGTGTTCTGCTCTGATGTACATCGTACCTGCAGGACGGTCAGAGTGCATGGCGAAGCACGACACGTGGACACTACCGCTCCTGTAATGCCTGTGCGAATCCGTCTAGGAAGTCTTGCGTACCCTTACCCGTAGCCAAGCTGACGACCCATCCTCTGCTGGTTCCAAGGGCATCCAGTATAGCTGAAACTCGGTTCGGTGCGATATCCGCCACGTCTGACTTGTTCAAAGCACGTAGGTGTCCGGCGCGATGAGCGAGGCCACGGAAGGCGGAATGACGGGACTGTTCGTGGATCCCTCCGCGACGTCCGGCAGTGAAAGCACGCAAAGCGAGACGTCCGTCGATTCAACTCTGAGGGGAGATGTCAGCTCAAGACGTTCCGGGTACTTCCTGTTGCACTAACAAATTGCGCGCGCGTTCGACGCCTATGCTTTCAACCAGGTCATCGGTCTGCCGTATACCAGCAGTGTCAGCGACAATCACGGGTAGGCCGCCTATATCTAGGGAGAGTTCCAGGATGTCTCGAGTCGTGCCCGGCACCGAGGTCACGATGGCCGCTTCTCGCTGAGCTGAAAGTTTGCCATCAACATTGGAGTCTGTGTCGGCCAGCCTCTACTTACCGAGGAAATTCAATAAGCTACTTTTACCCGCGTTGGGTGGTCCAAATATGGCCAGCCGTATACCGGACCGCAGGATTTCACCTCTTCGGTTGTCAGACAACTGCTCACGTATGCTCTGTGCTATATCTCGGGCACGTTCTCTGGCTGTGGTTTGTCGGATACTCAGAAACAAGACACACGGAACAGGTCAACACCGACCTTGTTGAAATACACCTTCTTCGATGTCCTCGCCTTCTCCAAAATCGATGAGAGCCTCTACGAGAGCAAGGCATTGTATGATATCTTTCCTGAGCTTCTCAAAATGGTTTCGTGCAATACCCTGAGTGAATTCAGTGACTGCAAGGAAGCATACTCTCAGATATCTCACACACCCCCGCTGCGATCAGCGCAGCCTTGCGCTGGCTTTCAGTCTCCGCATTTATTAGGTCATTCAATCCCTCGACTTGGGTCAGGTCGAGACGACCACCCTTAAAGGCACGACGCGTGAACTCCCCGGCTTCCGCAAGACGACAGGCAGGGATGCAAGATAGAGCAGACAGCACCGAGGACACGACAGCCCGACCAGAATGAATATGCAGCTCTACAACATCTTCTGTGGTGAAGGACTTCGGCGCTGTACAGGCACTGCGGATGAGGCACGTCGGGGCTACGTTACGAGGGACGAACCTTTGAAGTAGACTGCAAGGCCATCATCCAGAACCTCTCCGGACACAGGGTGAGTGACTTTGCACCTGTACATTTGCCAGGGTGCAGGATCATCGTTCCGAGGTCCATCCTTAACGCGCTCCTCTGTTCACCACTGCCCTCCACACGAGCAGCGCGTCCGGGCCCGATATTCTGATCACCGCTACCCCGCCCTTTCCCGGAGGCTTGAGAGCGCGTATATAGTCCTGCGCTGATTGTCTGACAACGACAGCTGGCCTTCGTGCGCACGGAAGCCTCTCGACGCGACTGCTTCATGCTGAGGGTTGCTCCGAACAGAGTGCCGTGGTACCGGGCAGTGCCCGCGTGCTTCGCTGGTGCTCTGATGATCAACCACTCCTTCGTCAGCAGCGTCGAGCCGTTACGGAGGACATGGCTTGCTGCAGAGAGGCGGCATCGCAGCATTCGAGATGGTCGACGCGGTCAGGTCGCGGAGGCCGAAATGAGCTGCCTTGATTCACGAAGCGACGAGTTCCCACGGACGCGCCGGAGGGGTCTTGGGCGCGAGTGGTTCTCCACACAGCCTGCTCTGAACTCTGCTTGCAATCCTCCTGCCTTGCTCTCCTCATCCTGCTCAATCTTTGCATCTGACGAACCATCTCTTGTACCTTTCACATAGGCGAGCTCGGCAACCATGGGTCAATCACGTACGTCGTGTGCTGCACACTTGACGGCCTACCTTACTGAGAGAGCGTGTCGTGCTCCACATACAGCGTCGCAATTCATGGAGGACATGCAGAGGCGGTCCAACTGTGCGTCCGCTTCGCTCTTCCGGTCATTCTTTTGTCTCTGAAGCAGGGACTGCCACCATGTTCTGTCGTCCAGTCAACGCAAACGAGTTGGAGCGGCTGAAGAAGCGCTTCATGAAGCTGGACAGGTATGTGCGGCCGTTCATCACTTTATACAAGGCACTCAGACTGCTACGTGTCTACAGTGATGGCTCTGGATCAATAGATCGCGAGGAATTCCTCCAAATCCCTCAAATCGCCAACAACCCACTCGCATCACGACTAATTGCCATCTTCGATGAAGAGTACGTGCTGCTGAGTTGTTCCGCACCTCAGCGCATCAATCTCAATTCCCGATAAACAGTGGAGGGGGAACGGTCGACTTCCAGGAGTTCGTCGGTGGTCTCAGCGCATTCAGTAGCCGAGGAGGTCGAGAAGAGAAGCTGAGATGTATGCGTGCGCCCCTCATGATCACAGTTCTTGGTCGCTCATGTGTTGCCTGTACAGTTGCGTTCAAGGTCTATGACATGGATCGAGATGGTTTCATCTCGAACGGCGAGTTGTTCCTCGTGCTGAAGATGATGGTCGGAAATAACCTGAAGGACGGGCAACTACAACAAATCGTCGACAAGACGATAATGGAGGCGGACAAGGACGGCGACGGCAAGCTCAGTTTCGAAGAGTTTGTCCAAATGGTGTCGAATACAGTGCGTCTCGCGCGTCGACCACATCCCTTCTGTAACTGACATCTGCTGGCCAGGATATTGTAAAGCAAATGACGCTAGAAGATCTGTTCTAGTGCAGATCAGTTGTATGTTCTGGTGTACGTTAGTCATTTCCATTAGCTCTATACCCTAGTGGTCTCCGTGTCTCGCTATTCTTCGCGCATCGTTACGGCTCATGATCTGCAATGTCATTCATGTCGCACTGGATCCTAATGACCATTGGTCAGACGCCTTTGCTGTTCGCTGTCCCGTGTAGCCAGTATCGCTCACAGCAATGCCGAACAGGGACAAATGCGACTGGCAGAGCCGTGATCGTCCACGATGAAGTGACTGTAGCTTCGCGCTACCAGATACTGCAACCACGCCGACATCCGTTATCCACGATGGAACCAGACACAGGAGCATAACGAGGTGGATAACCAATCTGATGTGCGCTATTATGCGGCTGCGACTTCTATTGGTAAAGCATCGTAGCGACAAATTACATGAGCGAGAGGTCGCCAAACTTCTCCTTGTAGCCTGTACAGAGCGTAGCATGAGTATGAGCAGCGAACAGATGTGATCGCGGAACATTGGTACGTACCCGGCACGGACCACTTGCCCTTCTTCAGCATGGTTTCGACAGCCTCGACAATGCGCGGGTGCGCCTGGCCGACCTCCTCCGCCTGCAGAAGTGTGAATTCGCGATGCATAAGACGTAATGCATGCATGAGCACGTACGGTGAGGTCCTCGAAAGGCCGTGCATCCTCGATGTTCGCAAGGGTAGCCTGGAGATCCTTCAACTCAACATCGATCTTCTCCGTCGTCTCCTTCGCCTTCGCGACCTGTTGTTCGCAGCGCGATGACACGGTGACACAACGCACAGAGGGCACAATGCCATAGTGAGCAGTGCTTCTTCAGACTGAGTACGCGACACATACCGCCTTCGCCTCGAATGCCTCAATCGCCTTGAGCTGCGTGCTCACGTCGTAGGTGATGGGCTTGAACTCGCTGAGGAGCTTCTCGGTCTCGTCGACGATCGCCTTGTTCTTCAGGATGGAGCGGTAGTGCGCGAGGTCGACCGTCGTGGGCTGCGCTGCAGCCTGCGCGTGGATGCGCTGGGCGTCCGCGTGCCGCTTGCGGAAGGCCTGGAGAGACGCGACGGTCTCTGGTTGTAGATGTGTGATTTAGCTCGACGCAACGATCACATTCAAGCAAACATACTGACCCTTGGAGAGACCAAGAGAGGAGTAGACACGGGTGAAGTCCTGTATGACGTGCCATCCATGAATTGGAGGCATAACCGAGAAAAAGAAAACACGACGTACCACCGCTGCAGCGGCTGCTTTTGAGGCCATGGCAAGCTACACAACGCTCGATCAGCAGATAGCAAACGGAGCGGGAAAGCGAAGCAGCCTCACAGAATGAATGGGGGATCGTGGAGGTCGTCACGCAGGCCGTCAAGCTCTGTCCGAACGTCGCCGGAAACAGCCGAGAAAGTACGGGCGCTTCTGCCCGGGTCCTCCGAGCGTGTGCGCGACACCCGACCCGCTCAGGGCCGTGTTTATATTGTACTTAGCTGTCATACGGTTGTAATGGGACCGGTGTAGGAGAGGCGACACAAGGATGGTACAATTGTACTTGATCACCATGGTACCATTGTACTTGATTTTCCTCTCCTTGCTGTGCTACATTCTATGTTCAATAGTACTGCTGCTACGAAGTCCAGATACCAATTGCAACACCTCTTCTCTTCTAGTTCCGAACCAGTACAACAACATCAGACAAACGTCAGGACGATACAATTGGTACTACTTGAACATTAAAGTGTGTGGTAATACAGTATGTTGTCGTTATGAAGGTGCGAGGCTCGAGGATGGGACTACAGGCCTTGCTTGACGGCCTGCAGGGCGCACAGCGCAGCTAGAAAAGGCATCAATAAGTGAAGGCCAATAACAGACAACCAGTGCGCGACATGGCATACCTCCTGCACCACTCCCATCCTTGGCCAAATCGATCTCAACTCGCTTCTCCACCGCTTCTCCGACAAGAGCACTAAGTGATGCACGGAGACGAGTCTGGAAGTTAGGGTAGTGTTGAATCAAACTGCAACCGAGACAGTGAGCCGTGGATTTGTGCGCATGCTACTGTCGTGACTTACCTGCCATCGACACCAATGATGATGTTCTCCTCAGGCTCGGGTGTGCCTCCACCAAGTGTCGCGTGTCCAGTCTGTACAAGCACCGCAGCGAGCGCAGTACCGCTCAACCTTGCCGCGCGGTTCGCCACCAACGAAGCTGCCCAGCGGACAGTCGCCGCATCTCGCAGAGAGACATCCTCAGGCTCGAGCAGGAGTCTCTGGACAAGAATGCCACGGATCCGCTCGAGGCGCGAGAGGTCCTGGGGACCCAGCGCCTCCACGTCCGTGAAGTGTGCACTCTTCCCATCGGACTGACCGTTCACCTTGACCTCAGTGTCGCGCCCCGACTCCCACGCCTCTTCGACCTCACTCATGACAGCGGTATCGAGGCCGTAGTGCGTGTTCAGGGCAACGCTCGCCCTACCATTGAACAGAAGCGATTTGGGCGCAGCGTCGACGAGTGCGAGGAGGATATTCCGCGTGATTTCGCCGAGGTACATGCCCGAGATGAACTTCTCGAACGCTTGATAGCGCGGGTTGATCGACTCGCGGTCCAACTTGTTATCGTAGGGCGTCGTCGGCAGCTTCGTGCGCTGTCAGATATATATTATGTCAGAGCTGGTCTAAGCTTCGTGAGTGCCTTGCATACAGTGTTGTTGAACGCGCCCCATTCCGTGTTGATGATCATGTAGCCGCCGTCCTTCCGTGCTGGAGAGTCACCAAGCTTCGTGATGTTGTCGACCTTCTCGACGTACGCGCCGTTGGTACCGGTGCCGAAAATAGCACCTTGTGAAGAAGCTATCTAGTCGGATGTCATCGATTATGTATACAACACATACCGAGAAGACACGATCCGGCGCTGTATGCTCGCGAAAGTAGCGTACCGACGGTCTGGCGTAAACGTCAATCAGATATTTTCTTCGAGGCAGTTTTGGCACCTACATCGTTTACCAAGGCCACACAACGGACGTGTAGATGTTTCCTGTCGAAAGCATCTTGAAGGAGACGAACGACATCGTTGCCGACTGCGTTCTTTGCTGAAAATCCCTTCGTCCACGTGAGGATCTTGCCCTGGTTCAATGCGGTCTGCTCAACCGGGAAACTGAAGGTAAGGCCTAGCGGCACGGCAGGCGCAGAGATGGTATCGAAAGGATTGGCGATATCATGTGAGGGGCTGATCGGACCGCCGACGCTTGAATGTTCCGTAAGAAACGCGTCGACAGAGTCTGCCAGATAGTCTGCAAAACGCCAGAAACATCAACACCACAGATAATGATGCCATGGACTGTTCAACTTTACCGAATAGCACAGAAGCTTCACCCGTCTTCAGTGCTTCAGACACCTTGTATTTCTGTTGCTTCATGGAGAACTCATGGTTGCCGAGTAGCGTAACCTCGCAAACTCGTCTCCAGAGGTCGGTCAGGGTATCATCGTCACATCAAGCAGACTTGGGGCCTACAGGTTCGTTCCTCCGAGATCAAGGGCTAGAAAGGTGCTGAAACCGCGTCGTCGGTAAGCTATCGGGGTCTGCTCTGCACCACACGCGATATGCACACATGGCTGCTCCACCGAAGTCTGTATTCACTTCGTCGACCATGCTGTTCAGAGTCGCGTGAAGAAGCATCCTTGCACGCATGTGGCTCGCACACGACCATGGATGCGATCACATGCATCGCGACACAACTGGACTGGCGCTCTTCTCCCTTCTGTCGGAAATTCGGTGCGCATACGCGAATCGATCGGAGAGCGTGGTCACGAAGAATATCAGGGATTCTCCGAGAAAGGCACGGCGGGTGATCGACCAGTGAAGCTACGTAGTTAGACCGAGCTGCCTTTCTGGGAGCGCTGGTCGCGGAAGTAGACCGGGTCCGCATGAGAACGGGACGATGACAGCGGGGACGCACGCTCCGTTGCGATCCGCGTGCAGCAGCGCAGGAGAGGGTTTTGACACGTAGCAGTCGGGGAGAAACATGTGCGCGCAAAGGACAGTGGTGATGAAAGTGAACTCACCCAGTTTCTGTGCCGTTCGGTACACCCGTCACAAACGTCGGACTACCCGTCCTAGATGAGCAGAGATGTACGCGCAAATATACGCGTGGAAGCATACATCATGGCCATCGGATGGTTATATTCTCCCAGTCCAGCGCGAAAGTCCTCGAGGAATTGCTTCGTGATTTCGATGAGCCCATCCTCTTCGAGGCGGAACTGGTCCTCGATGTCGTCTAGTATCTTGCGCTCCGTCTTCACGGACACGCCAGATAGCGCGGCCAGCTTGGTCATGAATGCGGGAGGCAGGGAGGAAGAGGGATGAGATGCAGGATAAGCGTAGAGTAGCCAGGTCAGGACTGAACGATCCATCTCTTATGACATACGCGACCCCGTCACGTGCCTAGATCGCCCTCCGATCTCTACATCCAAGTCCAGGAAAGGCTACAGAGCCTGGAAAGCCGGCGGCTCTGCGCCCAGTCGCGCTGTCTCTCACCGGAGCTACCACCCGGACACGCCTGAAGGAGACCTTGCTCATTCCGCATTCTAGGCATCGGAATGGTACCCGGCATGAGCGGACCAAAGGCTGCGGAACGACATACAAACCATGATACTATTCCACGGGAACGGCCACCGTCACTTGCGGTGTTGGCTTCCGGTGAGTTTCCATTTGGTTTCCATTGACAAACTTGGTAGCCATACAGATATAATGTAGGAAAGGTGCTAGTGATACATTGTGATGAATGCCAGAAAATAGATGTTGTCACAGGCCAGCGGGCACCGTTCCATGAGTATAATGTATAGTACTTTGCATGCCCCGTTGGCACCTGATTCGTAGCCCGGAAGATCTGCTTCATTCATATGACGGCGGTCGAAGTAGACAGTCCGTGGTTCGTTCCCAATTACAGATATCCAGATGATAGACAGCGCCCTCATACCGGGCTGTCATTGACGCGCGTCCGGCCATGCGAGGTAATATTCGCGGCACTGGCGTCACCATTCGCGCGCGCAATAGCGTCCTTCTCACGCCGCGAGGTATCATCGGCAGCATTGCCTGGGCGCGACGATCCCGACCGCCTGGAGGAGCGAGAGCCCGAACGGCGGCCAATGGGAACTCCGTCCTGTAGCGGCACGACGGGCGACAGGGTGTGGTCAGTCGTGTCTTGCCCCGGAGTCAGGCGCCAGTAACGGTTCCTACATTTGACTGTGGTCAGAATGTATTGGCTAGCCGCAGGGGAAACCACTTACTGCTTGAGGATGATGAAGAGGGCTGCGCCGAGGAGTGAACCAAGACCGTCGCCCACCCAGTACTGTAACGTCGATCAGCCCATCGCGGTATATCATCACGCGCATAAATACTCACAACCCAATGTGTCCCGTAAGGAAAGCCCGTAACGACCGCAGGGCCGAAGGCACGAGCCACATTCATACCAGCTCCGGTATAGTAGACCGCCCACCTAATGATACGTCAGACGAGCGTCGCAGAAGCAAGAGGAGAATTTCTAACAGGTGGCATGCGAAGAGTGTCAGACCAATGCCGACCTAGAATTGCGGTGTCAGGGATAGTCGATACCGACTGGCGAGCAAGCGACGCACCGGCGCAAACGGTGTGACGCTGTGTTTCTCCGCCGCCAACATGAGCACTGCGAGCACGAGAGCGGTGGTGATGAACATCTCGATGAATACGCCTTGCGCTGGGTTGATTCCGGGCGCAAGAAACGTGCTACAGCATAACGTCAGAATCACCCTGGACCTCCCACAGAGGAAAGAGGACGTACACGGATTGAAGTGTTCCAGGAGTCAACGCGAGGACAAGTGCAGCAGCGACGATGCCGCCCAGTAGTTGTGCTATGCAATACAACACGAAGCGGCACGGCCCAATAACGCCAGTCAAGAGGAGCGCCAAGCTGATGTTCGGGTTGAACACTCCTCCACTGGCGCGGTAGAAGATCCAGACAGAGACGAGGAGGCTGAAGCCCATCGAGAGGGAGATATACATGACGTGTTGGACATCGGACGTCCCTGCTGCGGAACTCGACACTGTCTCTTCGTTGGCCGCCTGGATGCCGCCGAAGGCGAGGAGAAGGAAGGTGGTTGTCCCGATGAACTCCAGGCACGCTGCCTTGAGATCATCAAGCCAATTCGCGAAGAGTCCTACAGTGAGTGTTGTTCTGCTCATGCTTGCTGACTTCGTGGCGGTCGTGATGTTCGTAGAGTTTCGTAAGGGGCGAGGGAGAAAAGTGCGATCGAGGGCGGCTGACAGTGTCAGCCGGGGACGACGAGGTGAGCAATAAAGCTCTCTCCGCTCGATCGGGACGTGGAGTGCTCGTCACGATGAATGCTGGACACCACGCCATGAGCAGGCCTCCCCGCTCTACCCGACGCAGACAGGGGCGGCGGGAGCACTGTCTGGCGTCCTCCTGCCAATCAGCCTTCATCATATGACATAGACGCGCGAGCGGCTCCTCACCTCGCTGCAACTCGCTGCCGCCATCCTCGCATGCGGCGGCACGCCAGGGACCACGGATGCCTAGGACTGAAGACAGACGTCAGTGCGAGGGGAACAGCGTAATGTTCCGGTCGATAATGCGACGGGTGGTGCATAGAGCGTTCGATAAGCTCCTGACCATCTCATTCCACACAGAGGAACATACTTACCTGATGAATAACTGCGTACGTCGTCAATTGGCACCTGCAGTACCTAACACAGAGAGCATATGCATACGGTTCTTCGAAGTTGCCACTGACAGCCATGCTACTAGGTCACACTGGTAGTATGTAGTACGGCTCAGAGCCTGTCGCACCGACACTTAGTGACTTACTAGGCCGTCACGCAGGTAGCATCCGCGTAGACTCTGCTGGCTCGATGAATGCACTCTTGGCGTGAGCGGCCCGTAGCAATTCGGTTTAACAAGGGTGGTGTGGTTGGTGAAAGAGAATGATAACGCTCGCATCCCAGAGCTGTGGCTGTGGTGCCATCAAGGATGTGGCTGGAGATCTAAATCGAGATCAGAATCGACGACGCTGGCCAGGCGACTGAAGCTCTTCAACCAACTCTGTGAACGCGTGTCGGGTACCTCGTATTGGCACGATCCAAACGGGCCCGAGCAAAAAACCACACTTTATTGGATTTTGAGGTGCAGTTGTAGCAGAACGGTCACCAGACAGGTGGGACTTCCCCAAGTGCGTGTCGTGAAGGGGCATTGCCGTTTAGGCGTTGACGCGGTCCGCATTACTTAGACCCTTCAGCGTCGTATCCTCCAGATGGCAATTGACGGAATAGTAATCTTGGACTCTACAGGGTAGGTCTCGCCGTATGATCATGTTTGGCACAAGTCTAATCGAGGGACAGTCGTCCCATTATACAGTCAGGATTCCGCTCAACATCGGCGGCGTATCCTCTGCTTCACATTGAGGCAGTCAACGACGCGCTCTCTAACGCACCGAAACCCGAAGATGTTGACCCAGTGTTATACGTATCCGGGTTGAGCATTGACACGCCGTGTGCCTGCTGCCACACCAAAGTAGGGGACATGAGGATCCTCTGCCCCATCAGTGGCGAAGGTAAACTCTATGGTCTGTTCCTCTTAACGTAAAGAACTCATGGTCTCACAGTTGACCCACTGTATGCCTTCGCGTTTATGGAGACGTTCGTCGACATCCTCAGGGAGTACTTCGGATACATCTCCGCTGAGACACTCAAGGAGAACTTCGATATCATTTATCAGGTCAGTCAGGGTCCAGCATACCCTGCAGACATGTCTCAATTGTGCGGTTTAGCTTCTTGAAGAAACGTTGGACGCGAGTGGACATCCCCTGACAACGTCCCCGAACGCACTACGGGACATCGTGCTATCGCCGTCCTTGCTCAACAAGGTCCTCTCTGTCGCAGGCGTGCCCGGTCTTGCAACACCCTTAGTAGGCCCACAACCGTTTGCATCACCAATTCCATGGAGGAAAGCCGGCGTGCGCTATAACAATAATGAGATCTACTTCGATGTCGTGGAAACGCTGGAGGCGATCGTCAACAAGTGAGAATTCCTTCCACCCCAACAGTCTCCTTGCTTGAGCTTATGCGACTTGACGTCTCGTTTTATAGGAACGGTACTCCGGCATCCAGTCATGTTTGGGGCCGCGTCGAATCGAACTGCAAGCTGTCAGGTATGCGTCATCCGCTCTGCCAAAATGCCTTCGATTTACGCACTAATTGCAGGGACGCCTGACCTCCTGCTCACACTGTCGAACTCAAAGTCGCTCACGGAATGCTCATTCCACCCATGCGTTCGGTACGCTCGCCTAGTGGGTTGCCCCACTAATCCATATTCACCTTTTCTCTGTAGGCTCTCGCGATGGGCCCGTGACAAGACGCTATCGTTCGTCCCTCCAGATGGCCGATTCAAGCTCATGGAGTACCGTTACGCACCGACGTCGGCGTCAACTATGCATCAGATAGCGGTACCGCTGTCCATGCGTACTAATGTCAAGATCGAAGAGCATGGCGGTATGTGTCGTGTCATTTCATATCGCCCAATGCAATTGATAAAGGGCGCTGCTCCAAGGTACACTTGACCTTTCCCTCACATCGCGCCTGACAACGCGCGCGATGGAGAATGTGGTGGTTGAGCTCTACCTGGGAGAGGGTGCTTCGGGTGCGAGCTGTACCGCGTCACATAACGATTCATGGACTTTCGAGCCGAGGAGTTTGGCAAGCATCCTATTGATACCTTGCCAAATGCCGGCTGACCCTCAGACTCCACAGAGCCTGCGCTGGGAGCTTAAGAACGTTGCACCCTCCGCCACATACACATTGCGCGGGACGTTCGCATCGACGTACGCCTTACTTCGTGTTAGCCTAAGCTTATACTGACCCGTTTCATCAGTGTCAAGACTCCAAGGCCATCCCGTTCGTTCCGAGTACGCTTCGACATCATGCAACACAGCTTCTCGGCGTTGAAGATCGACCAGCTCAAGCTGACCGGAGAGCTATACAAACCATACAAAGGAATGCGGCCCAAATCTTTTGGAGACATCGAGTGGCGGTGGTAGTGCGAGACGTGGATCATGCATGCTGCTAGTTCACAATTAGCTCTCAAAATGAGTGTGGTATGGTTCTGTGCACAACAGGACGCAATCATCCGACAAGAACTCTCTAGGGTGGCTGTGTGATATGGGTCGATGGGAGTAGGGTGCATTAGATGTACTTTTAGTATCTATGAGATGTGTAGCGATCGGAGCTGTCCCAGCCCGCACCAACATGCGATGTAAACCCGGACACACATGACAACCACGCACGCCCTCTCACAGGCCAATGCCCGCCGTGAAACGCTGGTGTCTCTGGATGACCTTTTCCCAGTCCAGCACATTCCAGAAGCGCTTCATGTACTCCTCCTTCCCCCACACTCCGTACTCCGGCACCCACGCATGTTCGTGCACGGACACGCAGAACAGCGGGTTGAGCACCTCGCCGATGTTCGTGATCTTCGTCTCATCGTTCGCGGGTGGCTGCGGCAACAAGTTGCCATCGGGGCTATACATGGTGTTGATAGGGCCACGGCCGAAGGCCGACCTCGCAACGGCAGAGGTGCTGAATGTCCTCGACAGCGGTGGCGGTGAGGTCGACAGCGGCGATTGTGATACACTGGAGACTGGTGACGATGCGCGGACGGCTCAGCCGACTCTGTACTGGTCGCAGGCTCCCTTGCGGGTTGAGAGAGCTTCAGGCCCCGTGCAATGATCTCGCCGACGACCCTATCGCGTCCTAGTGGGGTCTGGCCCGCCCGGACGAGGAGCGTGCCCGCGCCGAAGATGGGGTAGATGGCGATCTGGCCGACATTGTCCACGACGCAGTATAACCAGCCGGAGGAGAACATGCCGAGGACAGCTGCGCTGAATTCTGACTTGAACTGCTCGAGGCTGCCGAATTGCCTCTGGAACACGGAGAAGAGGTTGTTAGGGTTCTCTGTCAGAGCTGCCTCATTCGACTTCGCGGGTTCTGTTGGCGGTTTCTGACAAGACACGAGCGGTTAGACAATGAATCGAGGGGACGACAGAGTAACGCACCATGGTCTCGAGGAAGAACGAGTTGTTGAGGGCTTCGCAAGCGTAGTCGAACTCCAGCACTTTGTGAGGATCACGAGCTGCCTCGATCACAGTCTGGACAATACTCTTGTTCTCCAGCACGGTACCTGGTCGCACATGAGTACCTAGGACTGAGTAACAATAGGTTACACAGACGCACCTCGGATCTGGTCGTTCAGTCTCTCTAGGAGACCATTCTGGTAGTCCAGCGCAACGACCTTTATGCCTCCGGTGACATAAACTCCCCAGACCATTCTCAATCGGATATGGCAGTCCTTTCCGCTCGTGGTATTTCCTGGACCACACCCAGCGACCATGTCTGCACGCTGGCACGAGCCGTGCGGCACCGCGAGAGCTGCTTGCGCTTAGCCGAAGACCGAGTGGCAACATCCCTTCTATGCAGACTCCCCTTGAGACCCCAACAGCGATTTGAAGGAGAAGCCGGGAACGCGAGGGACGAGGAGGTGTAAACGCGAAACTTTTGGACGCGGACAGGACGCGCTCGCCAGCGTGACTGCCCGATATGGCAGGCCCAGCTTCCGAGATCGCAGGACCGCGCAGTCCACGTTGACGGCGGCAAGCCCGCTCTCAGTCTACGCCCATCTCTCCGCCATGGCACCCAAAACAACCCCGTCGTCGGCGAGCACTAGCTCTGTCCAGTCCTTACTAAAGTCCTACAAAGAAACACGTCGTCGCGGCTGAAACTCATCGACACGTTCCTGCTCTTTCTCATGCTCTCCGGATCATACAGTTCGTCTACTGTGTCCTGGTGACGAACTTCCCGTTCAACGCGTTTCTTTCCGGGTCCGTGCCAATTTCTCTCCAGCACTCCAGTGTAAGTAACTGAGAACCGCCTTAGCTTCGGCAGTTGTGTAGGCCAGTTCGTGTTGACTGCGTCGCTGCGGTCACAGGTCAACCCGGCGAACCGGGCAGAGTTCAAGGAAGTTTCACCAGAACGGTACGTCTGCTAGACAGACCGTTTCATCACCAGATATACTAACATGCCCGATATCGCAGTGCCTTCGCAGACTTCGCAATGGGCTCCATCGTCCTCCACTTCTTCGTGTACAACTTCCTGGGCTGAGTCTTCTGCCATTGCATTGCGCTGGCACACTCCGAGCACATGGAGACGGACAACGACTGAACGGGATGTATTGTTACAAGGCGCCGTCTATACATATGAGATAGACCTCCGAGACAGTCCCAGTGAGGAGCGAACGGTGCGACGGTGCGACACGGGGAATAGCGAATCGACGGGGATATAGAGCATCAGGCAGGGGCGCACGCATATAGTGAGACAGCAGTGAAGGAGATCCCTGCATGCTCAGTCGCGTTTCCGTTCGAACGACGATGACCTCTGCCGACGACCTCTTCAGAGTGAGACGTGAGAGCATGACAAACGAGACGCACCCCGAATATCACCACAGCGAAGTCAAACACATATTCGCCTGCATGGAATGCCACCTCAGTCTGTGTACACCGTCGTCTCCCGCTGGTCTACGCACCGAACTCCAGATAAGACCGGAGTATTTCTGCAAGAAGCGACGCGCGATGAGCAACACGTTTGCCATTGTGACGGGGGTGGTACTCACGCCGGATGTCCTTGTTGGGCACATCAGAAAGCTTGGGCCTATCCGCAGCTCGTGAGTCAAAGTCAATATGCGAGACTCTGAACGCACGTTAGGCCCGTCGTCCGCCTGATACCCGCAAGGAACGCGCTCAAGAGCACAGCGTCGAAACAAAGGTGTGTAAGCGTTCCAAACATGGCGTGTTTAGTCGTCAAGCTCGTAGAGTTGACGTGGATGACCGATAGGTTATGCGCGAACGTTAAGAGGGACGAGGCCTGCGTCGTACGATGGATGCGAAGAGAGTGAAGCAATCTTGCCACAGCGCGGCTGAGTGGCCTGAGCGCGCGATGTCACTTATTCGGCCATGGTACGGACACGAGGCTACTGAACGCTGGGCGCCTCCACGGAGCGCGCACGGGACCAAATCTGCGAAACGCGAGCTCGAGTCACGGCTTTCCGAGAACTGTAGACGAATGCACATAAGACATTCAAGGAAGTATTTGAGTAATATATGGTATCAATAATGTCAAGCACGTAGACAGTGATATCAAGGATCTGAGTCTGGAAGATGCAGGACATATGTACCATCGTTGTACAGATCGTGTCAGCCCTTCAACTTCAGGAACGGGTATCGAGTCGCTGATGTACATTGTCCAGTTTATGAGATTCGAGCCATGGAATCAGATAGTCCCACACGATGATCGCCTACCACCTTCGCATGTTCAGGTTTGAGAACATCTCCTGGATTGGAGTCGGCTGCGGCTGCCAAGTGTTGAAGTCAAACCCTCCAAAAGGCGAGTTGGCGTCCCCGCCCCCGCGGGAGGACCCACGCCCATGGTGACCATGACCATGACCATGACCATGGCCTTGGCCCTGACCAGGCCACGAGAATTGCGCAGAGCCACCAAACTGACCACCAAAGGGGTTCCAGTCCGGCATTGGGGGTGCAAGGCTGTTGGCCCAGCCGCCCTGCCCGCCGAAGGCATCCTGCTGATTATGGTTGTGGTGTCTGCCGCGATTGGCCTCGCGGCGGCGCGAGCGGCCGTCGTTCTCGAAGCCGGGATTCGTGGCGTCGTCGTCGCCGTTATCATCGTCGTCGCTGCTGCTGCCGTCATCGTTGTTGTCGTCGATGTTGACACTGACGGCGAAGGACTTTCCACCATCGTTTCCGTCCGCATCCTCGCCATCGTCGTCATCGTCGTCGTCGGCTTCATCGTCATCGTCGGCTTCGTCATCTCATCGTCTTCGTCATTGCGCCGATGACCGTGCGCGCTATGGGCCGGCTGGTCCATATCACGGATGCGAGGAGAGGGCGCTGCCTGATGACGGCCCCCGCCAGACCGATTGGCAGGCGCGGCGGAGGCAGCCGACACTTGCTGTCCACCCTTGCGACCTTTACGGCGCTTGTCTCCGCGCTTAGCCGCACCCTGAGGAGGTGGCGAGCCGGTGGTGGACGGTGGGCTCCGTCGTCCCGTCCCGTGAGCAGTCAAAGTCTCGGCTGTGCGAGATGCACTATGAGATGCGGAATGCGCGTGCGATTTACGTGTAGGGCCCGGGCCGCGTTGAGAGTCCTGATCATTGGAATCGTCGAGATCTACGAATGTATGAGGATTCGCGTCGGCATATTAGAGTGGACAAGGATGAAAGGCTGACCTGACGACTCGATCTCCGGCTTCAGATCCTTCCTATGCCCCTTCTGACGTCCCTCCACATCCGCAGCGGCATCCTGCAACTTGCACACCACGAGCTTGATGTTCTTGGGATCGGTCTGCAGGCTGTCATAGTACTGCTCCAGCTCCTCATCGGTGCTGACGGTGACTTCGTCCTCGTCCTCATCCGTGTACTTGACTGCCGCTGCCTTAGCAGGGACGTGGAAAAGGGCCTCGACGCGATCCACGAGCTGTCGCCAGGTCGGCTGAGAGGCGAAGGCGACTTTACGAGTAGTCTCGCCGAACGTGAGCTTGATGTTGTACTGCTTCATTGTGGGTGGGTCGGCCGTTCCACTGAAGGTACCGAACAGCTCTTATACCTTGGTGCGGTGCTGTGCGCGAGACCGAGTACAAACTGCGGGATGTCTCCAGCGCCCGCAGCGCCCGCTATATGCCACAGGGAAACCTCGTGGTCATCACCGCCTCCGAATATAAATATATCGTATGCATAACAGGCGTCTCCAGCTACTTACTCGCCCTTGTTTACACGAGTTGCCGACGCCTTGTGTTTTGTCCTGGTACCTGTATGGCTCCAGGTAAGCACTTCGTATTCGCGCATACCTGCAGAATGCAACCCTATGTGTTGGATAACACGAAAGATTTTGCTGGTGGCTGATGGTAGTGAAGGCGCATAGCTCCGGGTCGTTGTGTGTAACTTCTGGAGAAGCACTCACAGCATCCTCATGGACGAAGGCAATTGCATAGCACCAGCAGGCACGTTGCACGATAGCAGAGCTGGAGGAGTAGCCATATTCCGCCGATGAAGTCGATTTGAAGAGACCGGACACCGCCCCTGCCAGAAACCATGACAGGTCAACCAGGATCTTTGGCTGCCCACCTCGCAAGGGCGCAAAACGTCCCAAAGAAGTCGCTGAGATGCAATCATGCCCTAGGCCGAAAGTCCCCTCGTGCGCCAGTGGAACCACAGGTGGGAAATTGTCGGCAAGGTCCTCCGGTGGACAGCGGACAAGAGCGGACACAGTGCGGGTGTACGCTTCCTATGATGATCATATAGCTGCGGAAATCCAGACGTTGACTGAGATTGGACTTCCCCAGCAGCTATTAGGATCGCTTGCACAGGAGAAGACACAATCAGAGAGCAGCTGTTCATGATCCGGCATAGACAGAAGGATCAAGCTTCAAGGTGCAGCGCATGGGCGAGAGCTGTGACGACTAGCAGGGTTCCGGTATGATACACGATGCATAAGACGCTCTAAGACCCGGGCTGAATACTCGCAGTCGTTGAAATGGAAGAAGGGTCTGCATCACAGCCATGGACTGGATGTCGAGATATTGGGATGTCATAGTACAGATGCAGCAGCGGAACGAGTTCAGGAAGTTGATGATCCATGTTTGGCCATCTTTGTCTCAGCACTGCGGGTGCCACAGTCGCGTGACCGTGACACCACGTATATCGAGTATCTCAACCAATGACCATCTCAACCCTTTCTACAACCTTTTCAGTCAGTTATCGGCAGCACTTGCGAATTACGCTCCTCAGGCTGGGCCGACTGCCACTCCGTTCGAATCAGTCGGAAGTGATGTCCATGCTGCTACTGAGACAAATTCAATCATGGGAATAGTAAGGGGGCAGTGAGTGCAATTGTGCCGTCTCCCCCTCGTCGTGATCTCAACATGAAATCACATATATTGTGGGAAACAGTTTCAAGCCTGTGTCTTCATCTGGTACGACTTGGGAGTGTTCAGCTGCAGCACCGTCTTCAGAAACTCTACAGGTCAACTTGTCGACTACTGGACGGACTTTAGGCCGGCCACTCCAAGCCCAAAGGCGGCTTCGATAGGGTTGAACCCCGTCAAGCGAAACATCACTGCCAGTGGGTGCTTTCGCAGTGCCACTGCGACTCATCCGACTCACTCTGATCCATTGTCAGAACACATTTGTCGTTGTGGGTGGCTAGCGGCCAACATATTACTCGGGCGGCCTCCAGCCCGCCCGAGTTGTGGGCGCCGACTCCCGAGTGTGAATCCCAGGTACACAGATGTGTCACCAATGATTAATGGCCACTGGTGGGCGGACATAGTGAATTGAAGTTGACGCTCTGCGCTGATAAGCAGATCATTCGTAGGAAGCGAATCTGCGGGCACTCGGAATATAACTTGGGCAGCGTGACTATAATAGACGACATCGGGAGAGCGACTGCACACCTCTCTTGCGTGCCCGGTCTGAATCTGTACAACAGTATGGTCACTGGAAGAGTCTGGTTCAGTAAGTGACGACCCGTCGCATCGATCCGCGTCATACTAATATCCTGATAACACCTATCCAGTTACTGGTGCTTCCAGTGGATTCGGAGGCTCATGACCGAGCTCGTCTTGAAGAACGGAGACAGCGCAGCCGCAACACTGAGAAAGCCAGAGGCCATCGCAGACCTATCGTCGCAATACGGCCCCGACCGCCTCCTCGTAGCCAAGCTCGACGTCACGAACAACGAAGAGATCAAAGCCGCCTTCAACAAGGCCGCAGCGCACTTCGGGCGTATCGACGTCGTCTTCAACAATGCCGGATATGCTCTGTTCGGAGAGGCGGAGGGTATACCGGACGACCTCGCGCGCGAGGCCATGGAGGTCGACTTCTGGGGCGCGGCGAACGTCAGCAGGGAGGCGGTCCGCGTGTTCCGTGAGGTAAACAAGCCCGCGGGTGGATTCCTGCTGCAAGTGTCGTCCGCCTCGGGTCTCATCGGCCTTCCAGGGCTGTCCTATTACTGCGCGCCCAAGCATGGTAGGAACTGCGACTTCAGGGCACGCATAGGATCTGACACGCACTTGGGCAGCGCTAGAAGGTTTCACCAAAGGTCTTGCTGCGGAGCTCAATCCGGAATGGAACATCAAGGTGCCTTCCTTCGCCTTGGTAATAGGTCGACGACTGAACTAACTAACAGAGTACCACCTTCAGGTTTGCATCGTTGAGCCCGGAGGCTTCCGCACTCCCGCGCTTAGCAAGATGGTCCACGCTCCGCCCCATCCCGCCTACATGACGCCTGCCTCCGCGACCTGGCGGGAACGCGAGCGGTCCAAGGGCGTCCAGTACACGCCCAACATGGCGGATCCCGCCACGGCCGTCGAAATGATGTACAAAATCACATCGCTGCCAGACCCGCCGATCCAGCTTCCGCTGGGCAAGGACTGCCTGACGATGGTGCGGGGTACGCTGGCGAAGCTGCAGCGGACCGTAGATGCCTATGCGTCATGGTCGGACGAGCTGCAGCCGGAGGGTGAGTACCAGTGGGAGTCGATGGCTAGTTGATCGTAATACTTCCCATCGCCCGTCACCGGTCACCGGTCACCTCCCGGTCCATCAAATACTCTTTACACGTACCGATCGTGGTTCATAAACAGGCTTTCTCGTTGACTTCCACCGAGTACAAATGAACCACCCGCATTGTCCAGTCGTGATGTGTCGTTTTCGCCCCGACCATTCCAGGTT
>NW_025955513.1:0-22907 GCF_022376445.1 Fomitopsis serialis
ATTAAGTAGTCACTGGTGCAGTAGCATGCTCATTACTATGTCAGTACTTCAGTTGTCCGAGTTGGTACCTAGCGCTCAGCCGCCTAAGTCGTGACCAAACCTGAGGATCTGTTGAATCTATCTCGACGTAAGTTGACGGCTGGACATGCGCCATGTAAACATCGCAGCTCAGGCGGAAGATGATGCTGTTTCGCTTCGATTCATTGACACTGATCAATACTCACGTCAGCACAGATTCACATCGTACACCAGCTACTTGCGAGTATTCGATACATACGTTTTGACAATGCATTCCTGTCCAGTTCATAGCGGCTCTTGAGCTATCCAACGATTGACGAGCTCCAAAGATTCTTTGGGCATGTCATGAGGGACCTAACATAGCGAATGAGTCTGTATATGAACAAGAATGAGATTCATGACGTACCATATGCCCTGCCCCGTATATCGTTGCGAAAGTCAGAGGTCCCGCGCTCCTGGTGAGCCCCGCGACAGCCCCGTCGACATTCCATTCCCGTAAAGGCTGGGAAATGAACTCTGCTTGACCGGTCCATTGCATATTCAGCGTCATGCGTTCATTCCCAACCTGTAGTAGTCATATAGCGATCAGTGGTGTCAACGGTATGCAAACGAACGACTGGCAATTCGGCACGCACCCAGTTGCAGAGGAGGTCGTACACTCCGACATATATGAGCACTCGGACGTCCCGCTCGAGGAGCCCTTCGAGATAATATTGTGTTGGAAACATATGGTCCAGATGTGACATGAATCGTCCGTTCAATTCGAAGTTTACACTTGAGTAGTTCTCGGGTGTCGGGTCGGTGCCAAGTAGGGCTCGAATATCCGGTGTATTGAGGTAGGCAACGATGTCTCTGCGGTGGTAACACATCAGTATCTTCTCGTTGTGCCGTCGCTTGCAGGTAACGCGATATACCTTGTTATAGGATAGCAGAGTGTATCCATGAGCGTTCCTTCGCTGGTTTACGCCGGGATCAGGACCAAGACGGCGCGGCGCAAGATCGAGCTCTGCAACGGCTCACCATTTTTTGCTGAGGTCATAAGGATTGAGTCCTACATGGCCGACCAGATATGCGTGACGTGAGTTCCAAGTGCTCACGAATGATCATATCCACTAACCTGCTGGCACGTACCCGAGTTCAGACTCACAAAAGGCCAAGGACGCTTCACATCCTATACTATCGAGCACGTCAAAGCAAGCTTCCTTCATCGTCTTATAGCAACGTGGAAGCTATAGCGTCAGGCCTTCAGCGGCTCGAAATGTGGGTGATGCAGCTCCTTCCATACCGCTTGCTTCATCCGTACGCAGGCACTTCGAATGTGAGTCATCAGTTAAGATTAAGGGATGAATTCTATGAGCGCAGAACATCTGACCTTATGGATTCCACCGGAGGCAAAGACGCTGGTGTGCACTTCATGTCATAGTAGGACTGTAACATCCCGAGGTAGTTGGTTAATCCATTCCCTGCGGAAGGTATTAGACAACTTTTAACGATAAACAGACAGTGAGAGCTTCACTAACCAATCATGACTGATGTCAAGTTGACCGGGGGGATTCCGTATTCAATTAGCCGGGAGTTCTGATCAAGAATCGCGGCCGCAAAGAGCGGAAGATAGCGGCCCTGGAGACTACTATGAGAGACTTCAGTACGTGAGTGGGCATGTAACAGTGCTTACGCCGAATGACTCTCCGGCCATGTGGAACGATTTCCCAGTGAACTTCCTGAAGTGCTCGAAGAAAATGGCCACAAATGCGGCGATGTCCACGGCAGCTTCCTCAGTAGTGCTCTGAACAGTATCAGCAAGTGCATAATCAAGTGCGGGAAAACGTTATACGTACGACCATTTCGCCATAGTCTGCGTAGGAGAAACCAACTCCTATGGGTTGATCAATGAAGAATATGTTCGCCTTATCGTTCCAGCCATATGGGTTATGCTCGGTGCTGCTTGAGTTGACAATGTTACATGGACCTAACGGCCGGTTTTCACGCGTCAGCGCACGCGGTTTACACAAGATTGAATAGTACTGACCGAGTTCCATGAGAAGGCCCGATGAGGACGATCCTCCGGGACCGCCATTCGTCCAGAATATAACGTCGTCTTCATCAGGCTCACTTCTACTCTCGAAGAAGTAAAAGAAGAGGTGGCGAGCCTCGATGTCAATGTAGCCCGTGTATGCGCTACAAGGGTAGCGGAATGAGCACAAGCCCGGCACTCGAGGTGTGGATCGCACTGGCTATAGTGACCACGTACGTGACTGTACTATCACAGAAATCGGATTTCTTGATGCGCACACTATGCCGAGGCAACGCTGGATGGATCAGTACTGCAAAGGCATCGTTCGAGAGTAACTTCAAGTCGTGCGGGGCTGATGTCAATGCTTGGAGGTTCTGTACTCCGCCGCCGACCCGCGCCATGGCTGCTATCGCGAACAACGGTCGAACTTTGCTGTATAGAAGCATGTTGTATAGATTGAGTGGATGAGTTTCGAGAGTTGTAGTGCGCAGCCACAACGCAGCGTCGCAGCCCGCTGCCCAAGCCGCTGCCAACGGTTCGGGCCGGGCGGTTCGGGAACGAGCGCTCGCGCGCCGACACCGACAAGTTGAAGCACTAATGTTACTCTGAGCGAAGCGAGGCACGAGCGTCGCGTAGAAGTGAGTCTACGCACGCAGGAGGAGATTAGGCGCGCGTCGCTCTCTCCTCGCACTCACTTCGTTTCCTCAGCTTGAAAGCGCTGCCGCAGCTTCCGGCTTTCAACCCTCTCTCCTTTTCTGAGACTAGCTCTAGAGTACGTTACGTGCCTTTTAATAAAATGGATCAACCATTACTAGTCGACCCGAACGGCCTTGAGGTGCCGGACTACGCGCTGGAGGCCCACGCGGCATTAAGGCAGTCCTACGTGGATGCTGGCCTAGCAGAAGCCAACGTCGTCCCGTTGCTCAAGAGCACCTGGACACGAGCCAACGATGCAGATAAGTTGCGCTGGCAGGTGCAGACCGAGGCAGCGGAACGGGTCGCGAGAGAACAAGCAGCGGCCGAAGAAGAGGCAGCCAATCAGGTCAGGGCACAAGATAGGCTGGATGAGGAGCAAGCAAGGAGGGACGAGAGAAAGAAGTACAAGGACAAGTTCTCGTCGGTGTCCACGCAGCCGCCTCCGGAGGATGAGTCAATCCTGCCGGCGAAGTACGCGCTCCGCAAGTTGGAGAAAGGAAGCTACGTCGAGCTATACTACTTCACTAATGAAGGGCTCGATACAGCGGACGCATCAGCCAATCAGTTCGATGAAGACGCGCTCGTGGTGCACAGGGGAGATGATGGGGTTCCTTCTTGGGCCCCTGCGGGGAGTGCTAGAGGCACGAAGAACGTGACGGCCGACCAAGACCTCACCTTAGAACAGTTTCGGCAAGCCACTCCTCGCCTGCTCGGAGCGATGGAAGACGCGAACTGGGACCCGAGGCGCGTGAAGATGTTGCTGGAGTTCTGGAGAAACCTTCACAAGCACCCATACTACTCGTCGCGTGACACGAACAAGCAGAGAGCCATCCTGATCTACCAAGGAGAGCAAAGGCAGAAATGGCACCGAGCACTAGCTCAAGGCGCGTGGGACATAGGCATCTTGTCGGACAGGTTGCTCCTCGACGCGTTCGACAGAGCTTATCGGCTAGAGCGGGAGAAGCTAGATGCATTGAGAGACGTGAGTGCACACCACATAATCGAACAGGAACAGCGCTGACAAAATGTCACTTCCGTGATACGTCTCACGTCTCGATCACTGATCTCTACGCACCACTACATACTCGCCTTCTCCGCGTCCCGAAATGCTACCCTCACTCTCACACGGCTCGACACCACAACTATCCTACGACTCATGCCCATCACACGCCTCGCCCTACGCTATGGCACCTTGCACCACGCGCCACGCACCTTGCACCTCGCACCATGCACCACGCACCTGGCAACACGCACCACGCACCTCGCACCACGCACCTCGCCACCTCGCACCATGCAACACGCACCGCGCAACATGCAACACGCAATCGCACGGGTCACGCACCAAACCAATAGGTGCACATCGTCAGTGGCACGACGCAGGGCACTACTAGCTCAACTAGTACCCCGCGAGGCCGGGTTGATGGTGCGAGCAGCCGCACAGCAAAAGCCCCAGCTAGAGCAGCAGCCGATCCGTACCCACGCGACCGCAAGGCGGGTTTTCCGGACGGCGCAAGCGGAGCCGTCTTGTCCGCCTGCGCCATCTGCCTGGGACGTCACAGGCACCGCGTCTACGACTGCGACGCCTCGCAGACATGGAACGGAGCCTTCGCCACCATGGCGAGACGCGACAAAAAGGACTTCACGCTCAACGATGGCAGGGCGCTCTGCTACGATTGGCAGAGAAGCAAGCGGTGTACCAGCACCCTTCACGACAGCCGTCATCTCTGCTCGGGCTGCAGTCTCCCGACCCATGGAGCCCAGACATGCCCTCGAGCAGAGCCGGCTCCTCCCGCGAACCCCGTACCGGGCAAGTGAGTGGGAGACGCGGCTCGAAGAGGCGGGCCTGGGCGCGAAGTATCCCAAACTCGTCCAGGGGCTTCGGGAAGGCTTCGTTGTGGACCTCCCGATCATCACGCGCACGCAAGCACCGCCCAATCATCCCTCCACCCTCGCTCATGACGATCTCTTCCAGGACATCGTGCGACACGAGAAGGCCAGCGGCAGGTACGTTGGGCCATTCTCAGCCGCCGAACTCACAGATGCACTTGGACCATTCCAAACATCCCCCATCTCTATCATACCAAAACCCGCTAAACCGGGGCATTACCGCCTCATCCAAAATTTCTCCTTTCCTCGCTCACCTACCCTTACTCTACCTAATCCTTCCGTCAATTCCTTCATTGATTCTGACCGATTTCCGTGTACATGGGTACTTTTACCACCATCTGTCTCCTCATCTGGCGACTTCCCCCAGGCTCTCAGGCAGCCACTCGCGACATCAAGGAGGCATATCGCACAATCCCGCTACACCCGAGTCAGTGGCCAGCAGGGTCGTACGCACAGGCAAGGACGAGTACCATGCTGACACGTGCCTCGCATTTGGGGCGCGTCCATCGGCAGGTGGATACGGCGTCCTTGCCGACGCTGGTGCGGATCTCATCCGCGCAGAGGGCATGGGTCCGTTGTCGAAATGGGTGGACGACTACTTCTTGGTACGGATCTTACGCATTCATCTCGACGAGTACAACAGTCGGCGTGCTGGATGGCACAGGGCGCTCGCACGAGAAAGCCGCAATCACACTCGAGGCCGACTGTGGCACGGTGGTAAGCTATTTGAGGATGGCACCATTGACCAGTTCGACGAGGACTGCAGCTATCCCCTTCGCGACCTCGCATCTCGCTCCCCAAGGTCAGCAGCAGACCAACAATACTGCTATAACCTCGCCGACGTGGACAAGCTTTCTGGCTCACTCGGAATCCCCTGGGAGCCCACCAAAGATTCCGACTTCAGAGCAGCTCAGGTTTTCACAGGGTTCGAGTGGAATGTTCAGGCGCTCACCGTCACGCTGCCCGAGAGGAAAAAGGCGAAGTATCTCACAGCCATTGGCAATTGGCGAGATGCTAAGGGCGGGACACACACACTCGCAGACGTACAAGGAATCTATGGAAAATTGCTCCACACCTCGCTGGTGGTTCCCCGTGGACGAGCATATCTCACAGGTCTTGAAGCCATGCTTCGAATCTGCGGTGACCGTCCTTTCGTGCCGCATTCCGCCCCTCGATCTGTCGCTACTGACCTCATATGGTGGACACAGACGCTACAGCAACCTATCCTCCGACGAGCCATACCCACCCCAACTCCTCTCGTCGACATCGCCGCTTTCTCGGACGCCAGCTCCGGCATCGGCATCGGCATTACGGTTGGCGACCACTGGCGTGCATGGAGGCTCATACCAGGCTGGAAGACTCTCGACGGAGAGCGCGACATTGGTTGGGCAGAAGCAGTGGGGTTCGAGCTCCTCGCACGCTGCATCACAGCTGCGCGAGGCACAAGCAGACATTTGCGGCTCCATGGAGACAACATTGGGGTCGTGGAAGGTTGGCGAAACCGCAGAAGCCGTAATGCGGCCGTCAACGGCGTCTTCAAACGTCTCCTCGAGCACCTTGACAAGCTCGGAGATGCGGAGTGTGTACACACCGCCTACGTCCCTAGTGCGAACAACCCCGCAGATAACCCTTCACGAGGCATCTACCCAGCGCACTCCCTCCTCCTCCCTCCTGTTCCCCTACCACGAGAACTCGCAAGGTTCCTCATCGACTCCGAAGCCCCACTCACACCCACCGAGCTCAGGTTGCATAGCGAAGGACGCTACCCAAGAGCGGCCGCTAAGCGCATCGATGAAGCTCTTGAGCGCTCTCGGGCCGAGGAGCAGAGGCGAGTTGACGAAGGCCTTGAGTGGCGGATTAGAACCAGTACCGAGTGGAACGAACACGCGGCGCTTTGACCATGAGGGCGGAAAGACGAGTACGCGCAAGGAGACCACGAGGCCTAGGCCTTACCCCAGTCTCCTTACACCAAAGCCCTCGGAGCGGCGCCCCCATTGTCTGGCTAGGGACAGGTTGCAGAAGTGGGCACCGTACGCAGCTCGTACTGTTATCGACAAAGCCGGGCGAAAGATCGGAGACCTCGCACGCAACGACCTCGATGGCATACTCCATGTCTTGCTCGCATCCTATACGCAAGGCACACGAGACTCCTACGGAGCGGGTCTCTTAGTCTACCACGTTTATTGCGACTCGCGCGACATTCCAGAGGACCAGCGAAGCCCGGCGAGTCGATCACTCGTCCTTGGTTTCATCGCTGGCTGCGCGGGGCTCTACAGCGGGCGACACTACGGAATTACGTTGCAGGAGTGCACGCCTGGCATGTACTCCACGGTATAGAATGGATATGGACGACGCCGAGCTGCGAACTGCCCTCAAGGGCGCGGAGAAGCTGGCCCCTCCAGCCTCGAAACGCCCGAAACGCGCCCCGATCACACTCGCGCTCCTACTCACCTTGCATGAAAGTCTGGACATCTCGCTACCTCTCGATGCCGCAGTATTCGCATGCCTCACAACGGTGTTCTTCACGGCAGCAAGGCTAGGTGAGTTCGTTGGCCAAACACTCACCTCGTTCAGGCCCAACCTCCATGTCAAACCCGTGGACATCACCTACGAACAAGACAGACACGGCCTCAAGGTCACTGTCTTTCACCTCCCGAGTACAAAAGTCGCACCCTTGCTGGGTGAAGACGTGTACTGGGCAGCACAGATAGGGGCGCTCGACCCAGCGGCAGCTCTCGCAAACCACCTGCGGGTCAACCAACCGCCCGCGCAAGGGCCACTCTTCGCAAGGCAGTACCGAGACACACACCGGCCGCTGACACGCCACGACTTCCTGAAGAGGCTCGACGTCATCTTGGCGCAGAAGAAGCTGCCGGCGATGAAAGGGCATGGCTTACGCATTGGAGCGACCTTGGAATACCTGCTACGGGGTGTTCCTTTCGACGTCGTCAAGTCGATCGGGCGCTGGAGCGGCGACAGTTTCAAGCTGTACCTGCGCAAGCACGCCGTCATCATGGCCCCCTATCTGCAGGACAAGCCAGTACACACCGAGGTGACCCGCTACGCCATGCCTCCGGTGCGCGCCGGCTAGACAGGAGCAACATCGAGCAGCAGAATTGACGAGGTACGTCGACTTCTAGACTGGGTGCAACAGCTTCGCAGCAACGCGTCGACGCAGTCGTCTTCTTGACTGGGTATCGCAGCTCACCCGTTGCCCCCACAGGTCCGGGCACACGTTTTGAGTCGGGCAGCCCTGCGGGCTGCGCCCCACACCACTTCTCGATTTCCACTTTCTCTTCGTCTCATAGCATTGTAATCGACGCCGAGCATTCCTCGAGTCGAGGCTAATCACGCCTTCGCATCGCACCATCTACTAGATCAGCAAGTGTATTCACCACTACCCTAATACATCCATACTACATCGCAGCCCAGTGCATAGATGTTACTCTGAGCGAAGCGAGGCACGAGCGTCGCGTAGAAGTGAGTCTACGCACGCAGGAGGAGATTAGGCGCGCGTCGCTCTCTCCTCGCACTCACTTCGTTTCCTCAGCTTGAAAGCGCTGCCGCAGCTTCCGGCTTTCAACCCTCTCTCCTTTTCCCCGCCCTCCACTCCCTTTCTCGCAGTACGCGCCGCAACGGCAACGAACTCATGGTTCCTTCCTTTGGCTTGACGCGTCTACCCTGCGGCCCAGCAGGGGCAACGGATACGCAGGGCTGCGGTTGGCCCACCCGCCCTCGCAGCTCACCCGTTGCCCCCACAGGTCCGGGCACACGTTTTGAGTCGGGCAGCCCTGCGGGCTGCGCCCCACACCACTTCTCGATTTCCACTTTCTCTTCGTCTCATAGCATTGTAATCGACGCCGAGCATTCCTCGAGTCGAGGCTAATCACGCCTTCGCATCGCACCATCTACTAGATCAGCAAGTGTATTCACCACTACCCTAATACATCCATACTACATCGCAGCCCAGTGCATAGACAGAACTTATTGTTGGAACGAACTCAGAAGAACGTTCACTTGGTGATGGCCCTTCAAGTGAAGACGTGCAAAAAATTCGACTGTGCGACGACCCACTCTACAAGGGGGAATGGCACACTGATCTACTGAAGCCATCATATATGTAGTACAGCGTTATATAAGCACAAGACGCAGAACGTCGCAGATACACAACCAACATGCAATCACAGAATCACACCTTCGTCGACGGCAACCTGTGAGATGATCTCGACCACACGGCTGAACCAGCTGTTGATGAGGTTATCGCTCGTGCGACCCGCATTCCACTTGAACTGGATGTTCAACCTGTCGTCGAACGTGTACATCAGGAAGTTGGCCACCTGCGGGTCGATCTTCCCCGCCGAAATCTGGTCCAAGACCCGGATCTCCGCGTTGTGACGCGTCGACCCGTTCACGCCGTTCACTATCCCATTGGCATGATGGTGGTGAACGGGATAGCGAATCGGCAGGACGCTCTTCAGGTCGCCCATGCTGCTCATGTACGGCATGAAGGGCTTGCCAGCCATCTGAGCCATGTAGTTCTCGACAGCGATCGCACCGTAAAAGCCAGTGAAGTGCCAGAAATAAGGCGACTTCACAAAGGCGTCGTTCCGCTCCTTGAACTGTCGCGCGGCATCCCAGATCGCATCCTGGCTCGCGGATTCGGCAACCGCAGCTCGAGGGACGGACATGACGACGGGATAGATGACGATGCGAATGGCTGTCTCCGTCTCCCCATTGTTCGTCAGCCGGGGCACCTTGGTGTTGACATCGAACGCCTGGGAGAACTCGAAGTAGTGGGAGTCCTCGTCGCTCGGGCCTCCGCTGAAACGAGCCGCGGCGGGACGTTGCACGCAGGCGAAGGCGCTAGCGACATTGGCGAGCTGAGTGATCGTGACGCCATGAGCCTTGCAGGCTCTCAAGATGCTCTTGGTCTCTTCCGGGGACCAGGTCTGACGTATGAATCGGGGTTGAAGGTTGCCCTCAGCGATTACGCCGTCAGGAATAAGACCCGACAACGGCTAGCGGCGTCAATTAATCAGTAGAGTTCATCATCCAACACCACTCGAGCTTACCTTGCTTCTGAGTTTGACAAGCTCGTCGAACGCCGCTTTCGCTTTCACGAGTTCGGCTGGATCGGTGTCGCGCATGTCAGGACAGAGGCCTTCCAGTGCAGGTGGAATCTCCACGATCGGCATCTTGCCGGCGAAGTACATGACGAGCTCGTGCTGGGCCCGACCAGGGGTAGCGAGCAAGTCCAACATGCAACGAACAAGGTTCAGCCGGCGGCGGCCATCGGTGATGAAGTGCGGCGTCATGAAACCGAGGATGTACTTCCCAGAACGCGAGTCGATGTCGCGGCCCCAGTAGAGGGAGCAGGTCCCGTTACGCAGGTCGAGGGCCTCTTCGGGGTTCGCGTACAACCACTGATCACGGAGAGCCTCGGTGGAAGCGTCCTGAGCATGGAAGGCGTGGAATTCGATCTGGGCCTTCGCCTCGCGAAGAGCGTGGACATTGCTGAGAGGGGAGGTGTACACGAGCTCCGGCGGTTTCGTGGTGCTGTATGCGACCTTAGACGCGAGGAGAGGGTGGCGGAGACGGAGTGCGGCGCATGCCTGCACGACCTCGTCGTCGGTGATGGTGTGCCCGCCCGAACAAGCGAGGGGGACGATGGTGAAGGAATCGGCGTATCCGCGCGGTCCACGCACGAGCGCGTAGCCGAGCTCGTTCCTCCCTAGCGGCCTGCTGAAGGTCGAGGTGGTTTCGCGGAGATGCACATACGGGGGTTTCCCGTCAGAGGGGAACAACGATTGCGCCGAAGTGGACTCTTTGGGAGCTGAAGTCATGGCGATAGGTTCTGCGCTACTCGTGGGTGGTATAGCCTAAGGGCCGGCTGGGAGCCAGCTTTTTATCGGTCTATCCCATTCGGTCTTGATGCCCGCTTTGAGAGGTATTGACCCTGGCGGCGTGCTTCGCATCCACAGGTACAGACACGTCTCTACGAGAGCCAAATTCATCAGAACTCATGGAACTGACGAGATCATCCCCACATACCTCAGCTTCTGTCTGCCAGACAGAAATAGATATGGGCAAACAAATGCAGTATGATTTCATGAACGCCATGCAGCTCCGAATTTTTTACCCTGTAGTAAGGGAACAGCATAGCAAAGCGGCCCCGTTTGCGGAGCCTGGAACGAAGGACATGCTATTCAGCAATGATTGTCCGGACTGGCACCAAATCGTCGTTTAAGCTTCACAGGAAGTAGCGGCGTCTCATAATTGATGCTCGACGGGGATAGCTAAATGGACTCTGTGAAGCCGAGAACAGACGACAGGCGTGATCCGACAGGATCGAGGAATTGTGTTTATCCTCTATCTTCGCCCGAAGTGATCTGCGCTGCTGAGAAGCCTGAAACAGAGGTAACAGTGCCACACAGTGACGTGCATGTTGAAACACACTTTCGCTGCACGAGTCCTGGTACACACGTCTGCCTGATGCAGGAGGGTAATTGGCACGCTTTGGAGACAATCAACCTTGCAGGAGGTGATAGTGCGCACATGGCAACGTTAGCATTGCCCAACGTAACACAGTATACGCACTCACACGCTGATGCTGAAGAGTTCTGTGGCACTTCACCTAGTCTGCTGCCTTAGCCTGAGCTTGAGCTTGAGCCTGCCTGTCGACACCATGAAGAAAATCAGGCCATATCGCAGAAGCCTTTGTCTTTATCTTTTCTTTCTTTTTCATTCATTCGCCCTCCCTGCGGATATGGCACCATCGATGCGGAAAGCCAAAGTGAGTAGCCTGAGAGCCGGTCGTTTGACAGATATACCGAGCGTATCAATCTTTGACCGCATCTCCTTGCACTTGTCAGGTACATGCTGTACCAGTAAATATCTCCATGAGCTTCGCGATACGGAACTTCACAGCTCTTTCCCGGCCAGCCACCTCTTCGTCAGCTCGAGTGACTCCGCGGGCTTATCGTAAGGAACCTGCAAAGGCATTAGACAGGGACTCTTGACAATCTTCAACGTTTACACAACATTACGCACCATATGCCCAGCACCGTAGATCGTGGCAAACGTCAAGGGTCCGACGTTCCTCGTCAGTCCAGCAGCAGCGCCATCAACCGTCCATTCCGTCAACGATTCCTTGACGAACGCCTCCTGCCCTGTCCACTCCAGGTCCAACAACATTCGATCGTTGCCAACCTGCAGCGCACATATACTTTCGTAAGAGAGTCGATGTCCCACGGACGACGCCACTCACCCAGTTGCATATCCAATCATTCGCGCCGACGTAGATGAGCGCACGCACGCCACGCTCGAGGAGCGCGCCGATGTAGAACTGCGTCGGGAATATCTCGTCGTCCGCCGCATGGAAAGCTGCGCCCACCTCATTGCTGCAGCTGCTGAAGTTCGCGCTCACGAACCCGTCCACGCCGATCTGCTTGCGGACATCCGGTCGGTCGAGATAAGCACCAATCGCTCTGAGGACGATAGGTTAGGAAGTCGGTAAGCAGATGCGGATGGACGATGACGCACTTTGTTACCGGGTAGCACAGAGTGTCGGAGATAGGGCCATCGCTGCAGGTAGAGATCGGCATACTGCAATAGATCAGTGCTGCGTACGTACCATGGCTTGCTGATATCGTAGGGATTGTAGCCTGCGACAATGTGATGAGCCGCATGGTTTTCATTACACAATAAGTAGTATCTCACCGGTGTCGAAGAAGGGCTCGCTGATCTCCGCTTCGCAGAAGAGGTTCGCCGCCTCACAGCCCATGCTATCGAACCTGTCAACGCAGGACTTCTGCAGGGCTTCCTGGCAGCGCGGAACCTAATCATACGATGAACACGATACATAGGGGACCAATGAGCGGCCCGTTCACTCACTGCCTGCTTCATGCGCACACAGGAGCTGCATTCTTCATCAGCACAATTTTATACGAAGAGGAGCAAGCCTGTAGACCTGATGTCCATTATGGGGGCGACGGAAGCAGGGCTGCAGGTCATGTCGTAGTAAGACGGCACCATAGTAGCGAAGTCCGTGCATCCATTCCCTAGATACATACTAGCAGATCAGAGCAATTGCGTGCCGCAAACGTTGACCACATACCTATCATGACAGAGGACAGGTTAACAGGAGTAAGGCCTGCCTCGACAAGTTTTGTGTTTTGGTCGTAGACTTCCGCGGCGAATACAGGGATATAGCGGCCCTAAGAAGTACGTTGTGAGCCGACTTATCCTATACACAAGTCATGAGGTGCTTACACCGTATGACTCTCCGGCCATGTGGAAGGCACGTCCCTTGAACTGGCTGAAGTGCTCGAAGAAGATAGCGACAAATGCAGCAATATCTTTCGCTGCTTCCGGAGTCGTGCTCTAGGGGGGTATCTTGTGTGAAAGGTGACGACACAGAAGGTATCACTTACGACCGTCTCTCCGTACTCGGCATATGAGAAGCCAACGCCGATGGGTTGGTCGACGAAGAAGATATTGGCGTTTGCATTCCAAGAATACGGGTTGAATGTGGAGTTGTCAGGGCTGGTGACCCTGCAGGGGCCTGGTCGAGGTAATTGTCAGACATGATACACCTGAAGAGGATATGCATCCAAACGCACCAAGCTCCATGAAAAGACCCAGAGAAGAAGAGCATCCCGGGCCGCCATTCGTCCAGAAGATGACGTCGTCCTTGGCGGGGTCGTTCCTACTCTCGAAGAAGTAGAAGAAGAGATGCCTGGCCTGGACGTCTATGTATCCTGTGTATGTTCTGGATGTGTGTTGGTCATGTAGACTTGAACCTCACAGGCTGACGCACGTACCCGACGGTGCCATCACAAAAGTCCGACTTCTTGATGCGCACATTGTAGTTGGGGAAGAGTGGATGACCGAGAGTCGTGAACTCGTCGGTGGACAATGTGGAGAAGTCACCTAGGGGTGTGAACAAGCCAGCATCATATTGGTCTGCGCCGAAGCCACTGCCTGGGATGTTTTGTGCCTTCACGTTTGGCTGGACAAGTGGGAACTGGGCGGCACTGGTGACGGCGGCGACAGCGAGCAGACCGGAGAGACGACACCAAACCATGGCGGGCAAGGTCGACGGAGTCTGCCACAGCGCGGTATATGAGTACGGTCGCAGTCAGGTACCTCGACGTACGAGAGGTGCCGAGGAAGTTCCCAGGGATACATGCGGCGCGTCCGATAACGGCGTCGCGTCGCGGTCACATGACAGCATTAAAAGACCTCACAGTCAGGAGGCCGGCTCCATCTCTCTCACTTCCTCAATGTCTACAAACTTCAACACTTCCCAAAGACACGATACTGCGTGTGTTCCGATAAATCCCAAATACGACATGAGTCCGAGCGTGACGCTATAAAGCCCCTGAAATCACGACAGTCCCTGGAACCCGCAAGATAACCCAATAAAACCCGGAGGAAACGAAGCCGCAAATCCCGCATTCTCAGCCCTCAATCCCGCCTCCTTCTGCGGGATCCTCGTCGTGCTCCAGCACCCGCACCGCCAGAGGATCCGTCACCTTATCCCTTCGCCTCTTCTCCATAATGATGAACGTGATCACCACCATGTCGATGTCGAGTGTTGACGGGTGTGTCTGCAGATACCACTTCTTCTGGCCGCGGAAGTATCCTTCCTTAACGTCATCTTCTGTGAAACGCGCGACCTCCTCTCGGGTCTTCGCACAGGTGAGCTATAGACGGGGTGAGAAATTCGGCACAAGCAAACGCCCCGATGAGATACACCTACCACAGAACCGATGCCCTTGACCACCCGCCAGCAGTACACCTTATCGTCATTCCCGAGGAAATACCGCTTGCTGTGGCAGAGATCTCGAAGGCTGCACGAAGACCCATACAAGGTCGGTTTCCTGGAACAAGACGTCAACCGACAACAACGAGCACACTCACGCGCTGAATCTCGCAGACGGCGACTTGTAGAGCAGTTCGTCCACGGGCAGCTCCTGGATGGTCCCGTCGAACGCATTGCTCCGGACAATCGGCGCCTTGCACCATGCCCTCCACTCGATCTCCGCGACGATGCTCTCGCTGACCGTCGGTGCAGGTCGGATGATGGTCGAGACCGCCGAGCCGCTCAGCAATGACTTCCGCATCGTTCGCACCTGGTAGTGAGCTATCCCGTTCGAGGAGACGAGTGTCGTCCGTTCTGGGTCATTATGCACCAGATAGAGATTCATCTATGGTCAGCGCGACGACTCGCAAGGGGCCAGGTGCCGGCGGCAGTCTCGGTGGTGACCTGGAAGGAGGGCAAGGAAGGGCGAAAACTGGATGGGCAGCTGACCGGCCCATTTCTATACTCTCGTCAGTATGAGACATGCAGTCTAGAGCACGGCAGACCGATCAGTTATGATCTTGCCTACGAGAGGAGGGCAATGAATGGGAGCTCTACTCGGCCTCTACCCAAAGATCGGCTGAATTTGATGCGTTAGGCCGCCTTCTGAAGGCCAAGTGGTGCCTATATAAAGGATTCCACAGTATGGATGTTCCATGCTATCATGCCGTGTTCATGTAGGGCACGTACCAGGTCCAAGGCAGTGATAGTTTGGAATTGCGGAAGACCACCTTGCAGAAAGGCAGTTCGATTGGGCAATATCGTGATGGGTCCAGCCTCTCAGAGTGTAGAGCGCGTAGACTTTGGCTGCCATGATGAGTCGTGTGCCAGACATACATTCTTCACAATGTAAAATGTCGAATACGACTTGCCCACCGCCGCAACTTGCAAAGTCGCACTACCTGTTCACCAACCTAACAATGATATCAGTTCACCAGCCGCAGAATACACATGACGTACACTGCTAGTACACAAGAAATTATGTCACAGATATGCTACAGATCGCGCTCTAGATTTCCAAGCAAGAAGCAGACAAGAGAGGAATCAAGAAGGGGTGCTCTGGATATCCTCGCCGGAAGACCGCCTCCGTCTCCTGGCGTTCGGTCGCGAGTTGACGTTGAACAAACCGACGGTGTTACCAAAGCCAGCGAGGCAACATGTCGAGGTCGCTATGAACGGCGTAACGCGAGTGAAGTGCAATCGCGGGACGAATACACGCTTCGGCGACACAGGAGGGTCCTGGTTCAACCCAGCATGCGAACTGCCCGAACGGCGCCTGTCCATCAGTCGCTCCTCGGGACCACGACGCAGTGCGTTCAACGGGGATACGTGCAGGCGCGACTCCTCAGGGTCGTACGTCCAGAGCTCCCATCGCTCGAGCGTAGAGCTGCTCAGACCCTGCAGCGGTTCATCCTTGAGGGTAGCTTTCGCGTCCATGCGCCGCGCGAGCAGGCTGGACCGTGGCTTGCGGCGTACGCCGACGACCTTGTCCCCAGCGACGTCCCAGCTCCCCCGCTCAAACATGGTATCTGCGACGCGCACCACGATAAGACTCTGCCATACAGATGTGGGGGATGGGAAGAGAGGAAGCCGGCTGCCGGGGTAATGTCAACCGGGCCTACAGGATGCGGGTCAGACTCGTCGCAGTCGGAATGGACAAAAAACGAGTCGTGCGTCCGACGCGAGCCCTCCTTCTCCGACGCCCTGCGTGAATGGACGCCGTGTGCGGAGACAGGGAACATGGAGGCACTCAGGGCGGAGCTGGACGACGATACGGACGGCACGCGTGAGCGTGAAGCCACGGGTGTGGTCGTCCCCGTGGACGACGCCAGTGATGTGGCACTTCCGCTCCGCGAACGATGCCCAAGCATGCTCGTTCGCAGGGCAGGTTGTGGTTGATTGCGGGGACACGAGCATCGTCTCGTTGGCAGGTACAAGTAAGCCCGGTAGAAAAGCACGACTTGACCAACGGAGAACGTGATCAGGAAGTTCTCGCATGGTAGTTCCCCACACGTTGAACAGTTCGTCGGGGTGACAGGAGTGACCCGCAGCTGGTTGACGTCACCAAAGGGTTCCTCCATGATGAACAGACAATCCCGCGACCCAGCATCCCAGAGCGACACGACGCCTGCTTGTGTAGCGGCGATGATGATGATGTGACGCTGACCATCAAGCTCAAGAGCGCAAACGTCGACTTTATTGACGAAGTCCTGGGGGTTACCAGCGGCGATCCAACACTCGCGGGCTACGAGTTGATCATTGCGGTCGAGGTCACACAGCTCGAAGGACCCGTCGTCGAATGCAAAGCCGACAAGGAGGCGTTCATCGCCATGGACAGGTACCAACGTAGACTTGATGACGGTAGCAGAGCGCGTAGGCGCGACGTAGCGGGCACGAGGGGTCGTCGCTACATCCCACTTGACAACTGTACCGTTCTCGTAGGCGCTATATAGGCAGACGACAGGTTGGTAAAGAGTGGTTTCTGGACCGGGAGGCGTAGGTGTGAGTGGACGCGCGGGCGACGGTGGGCGAGATTGGAAGTAGCCGAAGTGGAGGTGTGCGACAGCTGCAGTGGACGTGGGGTCGAGGGAGAGCTGTGTGATATACTTGGCGTGGTCCCTCTCTATCGACCAGACACCAATGACGCCGGATGCCGAACCCACAGCACAGAGCGTACCGGCCTCATTAACTGCGACGGCTGTGAGGGTCGTGCCCTGCGAAGGCCCACTTGCACCCCCAAGGGCAACAGGAGAGGTGTCGACCGTGATGTTCGTGCGCGACATGCTTCTCCATACGACGACTTCGTTCTGCAGCCCGAGCATAACGACGACCTTGCCGTTCTTGCTGGTTGCCAGCATGTCCACGTCCGTCGGGAAAGCCCGTGGAAGCGTGGCGAACGAGATCTCCCCTTCCACGGACGACTCTTCTGAGCTCGAGTTGTCTGGTTCAGGTCGCTGGCGCTGCGCCTCCAGCAACTCCGCGTTCTTGAGGAGATACAGGAGGAGAGCATAGAGCAGGACCGTCGTAGCCGTGATCGGCACGACCATGATCTTGAAGAGCCACCACACGTCCCGGACCGTACGCATCCACCAACGTGATAGCCTGTTCACGCGAGGGCGGGACAACTTCTCACCATCTGCTAGAGTGCGGACATCGGACGCCGGCTTGTCCTCTTCTGGTGCAAGAACTAGGATGGCGGGTGACTCTATACGAATGTGTACCATGGTGTCGTCAATGGGATTCAGGGTTTGCCAGATGCGGTATGCAGGAGAGATTCGGTCGGTAGCCGTCATCTTCGGAACTTGGCGCACAGGATTTCGCGCAAGAGCAGCAGAGCTCTTAGCCTGTGTGGACGATGGTGTCGTTGCAAAGTAGAGGGTAGCTGCGATGGCCAAAAGCTGCACCAAGCAGTCAGCAATGGGTATAACAGCGACGAAGAGACGTGCTCACCAAGAAAAGACTGATGTTCTTACCGGGACGTCCACGTATTGTGTTTTTCGCAGCGAGCCATGCTTCTCTCCAGGTCTTGGGCGGGGGCAAGGTAGGTGATGCCAGTTTTCCCTTATCCGTCGGGTTGAGATTAGTATCCTGTCGGAGGAGCTCGTCCAACTAGGGAAACCGCGTGGGTCTAGAGGCGCTAATGTATGTGGAGATGTGGACCCACCTCGAGTCGCTGTATATCGATTGATAACACCGTGACGAAGAAGGTGTGCACGAGGAACCAGTGCGCGACTAGCACCACAATCGAAAATGCGCAGAACTGGCGAATCGCACCACTGGAGAAGAACGCGATGACTCCCAGCACCGCATTGTAAGACACGACTTTGAGCGTGTTGGACGTGCCCGCTTGACTCAATCCCTGGGCTATGCGTTCTTTGACCGGGATCGTTACTGAGGTTCTTAAGACCGCATCAACCTGTGACGATTCTCAGTCAACTGCACTACCACAGAGCATGGCGCGACTTACGATGTGAAACATGTTCTCGACTCCGATGAACATCACAATAATTGGAAACAGCTCCCTAAGACGATGGTTTAGTAAAGCCAGGACGATCAATAATTGAATGATTACCATGGAACCATAGTCATCCTGAACCCTACTAAGGCACAAACACTCAGACTTGTTATGGTACTGACAATCAGCTCCACAAGGCCGGTGACTGCGAGACCGAACCGGGAATGCACCGTCTTCATGTTCCTCATGGACTGCACACAATACACTACGAAGACCAGGTACGCGCCATAGCAGAACGCCGAGAGGATGGTGAAACGAGTCTTCGTCGTAGGACTTCTGTCGTACTACGCGGAGCCCTCTGTGAATGCTCACTACTCGATAGATCGTCAGACGCACCTCCAATGCAACGAGTCTGGGCGGCTGAGCCTGAACGACAAGGTCTCCCATGGGTCCACCTGCTTCCCTGAGTACCCGTAGCCATTGGACATGACCGTTGTTGCCAAGACAGTCGCGGTCCGGAAAGAAGTAGGTGAGTGCTAAGAACATGGCGCTATCCACACTGGACAAGCTTGGGTCATGCTCTCGGCCGGCGAAGACCATCTCGGGGGTCATAGGGATGCCAGAAGTAGTTGTGTTGTGTGATAGGTTGATGGTCTCGAGAATACTAGCATCCGCCGATAGCACAGCCTCGTCATGGTTCCAAAAGGCTAGAGGGCTCAGGGAAAAGCAGGAGCCAGTTGACGACTTCAAGCAAGGGATATGATGTTGAGATAAGATGGTTGAAATCCTGTGTTCGAGTGCCAGAGCTGACAGCAGTGTGTCGCGGTCCAATGCATCCAGACCATACTCTTGCGATACACTGCCAATCAAGAGCCGCTCAGAGCGCAGAATACTTTGCATGCCGCACTGCGCGCGGGCGACGGAGTCATCGTGCAGTCTGAGCGTGTTGTGTCCTTCCCATATATGTCGGAGATCGTGTTGCGCGAAGTAGCTGGAGATATCGTCCGGTGTCAGGAAGGAGTCAAGCACGCGCAAGGTGAAGCCGGCGAAGAAATGGGTTTCCGGAGAAGTGTAGACGGCAATGGCGGGGAAGAGCAGGGAGGTAATGACGATGGAAGACACAAGGATAAGCCGTATTTGATGCGTCGCGCAATGGCTGCACCCGTAGTCGTAAGAAGAGTGTTCACCAAACACACTGCACACTCACATTCCAAAGCGGTGGAAAAACCTCGTCCCGTATGCACGCGTCCGTTGCAGCAAAGCTGGAGACGGAAGAGAGTACATGGCGATGGAGATAACGCGCAGCCCTTGCGCAGCCCGGTGTAGTCGTTGCTCCTGTGGTTTCTCCCTGTTCCAGCAGCTCCGGGGAGAAGACGCAGTCGGGTGATAGCCCTCCCTCGACTTCGATACTCTCCAAGATCGCAGTACCGAGGCAGGCAACCTGCACAACGACTGCTGCACCCCTCTCTGCGACGGTTGTGGGTGTTGGTAGGTGTTGACCTTGCCTAATCTGAGTTAGCTAGACGCTGGACACCGGAGGATCCCGTGCAGGTCAGTAGTACATCTTCGGGCTCTTGCTTGTCGGTCGTCGCGACAGAAAGACTGCATGTGTATCGCATTGAGGATGCTGTGCGCACCATCCAAGCCGAGTGACGGTGTATGATATTTGTTCAACTCGAATATTGAATCGTACGTTTACACCGCGTATATTCGCGCTCACTCGACCACGTGTGTATGATCTCACGACGCGGTCGCCGGGATGCGGACTGCTGGCCGATCCCGTCTGGCCTTCATACTTACCACTCTCACCTCACCCAGCCCGCGTTCTCGACGGCCTCGATGCAGTCTCTCCGCATGCTGTCTAAGACGGCCGCAGCCGCAGGCTCGAGCCGAAGATGTACGTTCAATTGACCACGCTTCCAGAGCGCTGAACTCACTCGTCATGAAGGGCTGCAGACGTCTGCGGCGCGTCTGGCCGTGTCAAACTTCCAGATGCCTGCCATGTCCCCGACCATGACAGAAGGAAACATTGCATCATGGAAGAAGAAGGACGGAGAGGCCTTCGCGGCAGGAGACGTGCTGCTTGAGATTGTGAGTGCGTGACTAGCTGTTTGACAATTGAAGACTGAGACATTCCGTGTACTCTGCAGGAAACTGACAAGGCAACAATAGACGTTGAGGCTCAGGACGATGGTATCATGGGAAAGATTCTCGTGAGCTTTTCTCTCTTCGTGCTTGCGCACGACACCGGGCTATAACTCGTGCGCCAGGCTCCGGACGGCACGAAGAACATCCCCGTAGGGAAGACCATTGCTCTACTGGCGGAGGAGGGTGACGACATCTCCAACCTCGAACCACCAAAGGAGGACACACCAGCCCCGCCAAAGCAAGAAGCCTCTTCTTCTGCCCCGACCCCTCCGAAGTCAGTACCCGACAAGCAAGATGCTCAGCCTTCCTCCCCTTCTCCCAATCACTCCACGGTGCATCCCAAGAGCCCCCATCCGCTATTCCCTTCCGTCTTGCGCCTACTTCAGGAGAATGGGATCGAGAATACGGACAAAATCAAGGGGACTGGTGTGCGAGGTATGCTGACTAAAGGCGACGTCCTGACATACCTCGGCCGAGCGAGCGGACCCATGGGAACATACAAGGAGACGCCTTCAGACGTCGTCACCAAGTCTGGCGGCGACCAGACGCGGCCACAGAAGAAGAGGAACCCCAGTTATTGGACGGTGCAGCGGTGCGCCAGCTGATTGTTAGGAACATGTTGGAGGCGTCCATCAAGGCCCGCCAGCCGCCAGGTGAGAAACTCCTTATTACTTCTATGTCAACACATGGACTAACCCGCTCGTCCGATCAGCAGCACCGCCGGCGGACTTTGACTCCATCATTGCTGACTACCTTCCTCACGCGAAGGCTGCCGGCACTTCTCCTGCGGCCTCGAGTCTCCCAAAACCTCCAAAACCGGCTGCTGGCTATCTGGACGGGTTGATCTAGGTTACATGTGCTCCTTCGCCTGATGTGATTTAATATTACATAGACGTCTTATGCCTGAACGCCCCCAGCGCCACAAAACGATCGCGAAAAGGTGAGTGTCAAATCAGCAATAGCGAGTCTTTACTCCGGACAAGTCTCGTGACAGATGTTCATGGGCTGTCATCGAGAGGTAGACACTGTCATTTGCGTCAGCAAAGAGTGCATGTCCAACGATCAGTTGAACTCACTCGAAACTCGACGAACCCATCCGTGTTGTTGCCCCCTTGCCGAGGTCGCGCCGTTGGCATGATCAGCTGCAGACTGAGCATGCCTTCCTCGTTTATACGAAGGGACGTCTTCGTAGAATGTTGCAGTGCCCGTGACGCGCACGCTATGTGCTTGAACACATAGCTACGGGCAGGTTACTATCAGTCTACCGGCCACGACTGTAGCTGTCTGCATAAATCACCTGAAGCGGACCTGTTGCTCGCACTCGCACGTCTCGAGCACTTCTTTGTCACTTGGGTAATCCATCTACAGGAATGGTTCGGGACGATTACGTCTATCATGTTGACTATGTCCGCACCTCGGTGCTTCCGAACGTGCCCATTACTTGTAAGCGTAGTCGGGGTGGATCTGTAATTCGTGCTGCTCTGCCCGGCGGTGGGGGGCGGATTCCCAATGATAGTCAGCCTCTCGCAGGTTGGGTCGAGTTCCGAAAGCGCATCGCGCAGCCAAGAGACTGGGTATTATCAGCACATGCAAGGCCCTTCTAAAATGTACTGTACCTTCAGGATGATCTTCAACACGCTGGGTCCTCGTGGTAAGCTCTCGTAGTCTCGAAATGCTTGAATCAGACGATGACTCACGTCGGGGACTCGAGGAAGTCCAGATCCAACATTGGTTCGGCCTCAAAAGTTGTGATCTCGCAAGTCGCGGTCGGACCGCTCGCTTCCTCCGCCCTGCCATTCCATGAGCCGTGAACCAACATACCGAGTAAACGCGCATACACACATGAGCAGTGTCAACGGGTAACCAGCGCCGACGTACGACAATCGCATTCCCGTGCCCTTGTCCGCTCCAAAGAACTGGTCGATGCGTCCGTTAGCAGGAGCCCGGGTTTGCCTCGAGTTAGCCCTGTTAGGGCCCTCTTCCTCGTTATCCTCTTGGTCAGAGTTCCCGGTGTGCCATATCCTGTGTTTTGCATTGGACGATGGTGCTCCTCCGGCGTTTCCGAAGAGGCTCATACATTCGATGAGGGTGTTCAGTGGGACCTCGAAAGCGGTGGGCTCTCCCTCCTCTTGTGGCTGTGAAGGCTGTGATGAAGGTTGAGAAGATTGCGATTGCGAGGAGGGGTCGGCTTCCGGGTGGTACAAGTATTCGTCAAATATGCCTTTGAATATAAATGCGGTGGCTGAAGCAAGTTGGGTGAGACATTTGCATCTAAAATGCATAGACCCACGCACCTAATAGTGTGCGAGCTTCTTCAACGGTCA
>NW_025955514.1:0-22828 GCF_022376445.1 Fomitopsis serialis
ACTAGTACAGGCATCGTTCGTTTAGTCCTTAGCAAGCACGTATATAGTAATGTTACAACAGTGTTGATTCTTGGCGAATAGCATGCATCGATAGCAAGGCGGTTGTATACAATTGCAAGGTGCAAACATCCCTATGGGCGAACTCTGCAAAGAAGTGTTAAACAAGAGGACAGTGCACGGGACATTATCTCCCTCACTTCCCTCGTCAAGCAGCGTGCCTTCGTCAAGGCAAACCTGTATGAACTCTGATATCACCAGATGGCGACGCGTGGGCCTACGCAGGGATTTAGGTGCTGCTCTTTCCAACTAATAAGCTTACTGGAGGTGTGCTGCATGAGCTCAAGGCGGCGGCTAGGATCCCGCTTGTCGACGACGACATGGGTGAGCTTGGGCTCGTCCAGGTCGACAACTTTGCCGCCATTCTCTCTAATGGCGGCCGCTGCTTGTTCGAAACTGCAGATGCCTGCTTAACAAAGTGGATACCGAGCTGCAATGAGACTTGCCTTCGGCTGATGTCGCTTTCGTTCTTCGCCTTCCGCTCATGCCATGCTTCCGTGCGTTATCCGGTGTGTCGAGATAGAAGCAGCTGCATGGAATGAGCACTATGTTGTGCATGTCGCGAAGCTACGTACAGATGTTTGAATATCAGGTCCTGGTCATACTCCATCGCAGTATCGTCTTCACCCATTCGGACGCCCTCATCGGCCTGTGGGCATGCGTTAGTGGAATGAACGCGGCGAGTCTTATCAATGCTCACCTGAGATATGTGTGCGTCGTTCAGCTGCGACTGGCGTCGTTGTAAAGCACTATAATTTGAAGGTCAAATAGACAAGACTCACGCTAGCGGCCTCGACTAGAGAGCTCGCTGAAGGGTCGGTAGGTTTCACGTTGACCCAATCGTCGCTGTCATCCTCGTCGGGGTGAGTGTCTTCATCTCGATTAACGTCTTCGTTATCCGAATCTGCTTCCGTCTCGCTGTCCGTGACTGGACGTTGGACCTCCGATCTCTGCGATGCATTCTCTTTGACCTTGAACCAGTCTGCCAAGTCGGGGTTCTCTTCCTCAGATTCAGTCTTGTCATCGTCAACTTCAACCGTTTGAGACACCTGAGGTGCGATACTCGTTGAAGGCTGTTCAAGCTCCTCTTCTGTGTCTTCGTCCACATCGTACTCATCATCCTGTAGTCGACGGGACGTGGCGTGGAAGAAGTACCTAGCAATTGCCTCGGTGAGTTCCGCCAGGGCAAATGAGTGAGAGGTAAGTGTACTTCTTCGTCAGCGGTACCAGCTCTTCCTTCGCGATACAATCTATGATCCACTGGGGCCTGATTATGTCGCAGACCCCTTTGTTCATGATGAGCTTGATGTCATACGCTGACCAGTTTCTGAGCCATTGTTCAGTAAAAGAGACGGGTGCTGACTCACGGGTGCTCGCGCCCCCATAGACCACCAACAAGTTGGGGTCGTCTCTGGCGATTTGAACGTAATTACCACCGTTTGCATGGATCCTGTCTTAAGAGGATCAGTACCCATTTACTCCAATTATTGAGGCAGCTTACAACTTGAGCAGCTCGCCCTTATCCTTTTCGCCTGTCCTCGATTTGGGATCTGACGCTACCACTGAAAGGATGTTAAGAATCGTGTAGCGGCACCCTGATGTCACTCACTGAACTTCATGCCTTTGAAGAGGTCGCTCTCCACTTCAACATCCTTGAAATTGACACCTTGATACTCGGGCATGATGGTCACCTATCTTCGATTAGCTATCTCATAAGCCAACTTCACTGACCTGAACACTTACCGGTTTCCTGATCTTCTTCTGCTTCTTCTTTGGCTTACTGTGGGTATACAGAGTTGTTATCCCGTCGGAGGAACGTAGGGCACACGTACTCGTCCGAAACTTCCATCTTGCGCTTCCTCTCCGAGCGCAAGCTCTCAAAGACCGCTGTGCATTGTTTGAGAAGCGATGTGGTGAAAGAAATCACATCGCACATACCGGTAGCCGTCATACAGTCGCTGATCTCCAGGTCATCCCGGATCTGCAACGCTCGAGGGAAGCGCATCGTCAAGCCCATATGATACAGGTCTACAAGCGGGCATGTCACATCTGAAGCAACCTCACCATCTTCAAACATATAGCCTATACTCACCTGAGGAAGTAATCTCAGCAGCCTTGACTTTGATAATGAACGAACTTCAGACATAGCGTGGGTCAGGATCGTCGCAATACACGCATCAAGAACAACGTACTCCTCGGGCTCCAGGTAGACGTCGCCCTTGTCCTCCGTCCCCTTCTTCGACGTCTGGAGGAAGCTCGGCGGGTTCTTCGGGTCCCACTCTTTCCATGGCTTCTGGCGGACCCAGATATAGTCCGCATAGGAGAGACCAGTGCCAATCCGGACGAACGAACTATATCTGAAGAGGACGATGCATCAGAGGGGACAGAGTCCTCACAGGACACACGTACTGGGGCTCGTCATCGTCCGAGGGACGACGGTCGTCGAGGACAGCGCAAATCAACGTGGACACACCTCCGGACCGCCTGCCGGTACCGTAGTTGCCAGCTATGATGAGACATCGGTTTGGTAAATTCACTAAATAGGGAGATGCGGGTGCAATACGCACCTACAACAAGAACATCGACTGTTTCACCCATGTTGTCCTGCGACACTTCAGCTTGACGGCGCTACATACGAAGATGGAACACTGACCATATACTCTGGCTTCACCTGTCCCCAATCATCAATACAACACCCTCTACGAACCGCAAGGACCCACTCACCTTAATCCAATCCCGATTCCTCCCATTCAACACATACTCCGAGTCCGGGTGCTTCATCACGAGGCCCTCCCCGCGCCCCGCCATGATCTCGTCCATCCGGATGCGCACGTCTTTCGCGGTCTTGCCCTCTGACTCTGTCACGAACTCGATCCGCCCCGGCACCTCCCGCAGGCAGGAGCGCAAGTTGCGTTTCCGGAACTTGACCGACTTATGCAGGAGCGAGAGGCCGTTGAGGTAGAGGAGATCAAAGACCTTGACTAGGTGAGAGGTGAGGGGGCGAAGGAAACAGAAGACAGAGCAGGAACGTACAGCATGGGCGTGGGCTTGCCTCTTTCTTCGACTTGTCTACGAGAAGATAAGCCCGAGAAGGGAGAACAAGTAAAGAAGGTCACGTACCAAGCGCAGCTGTCTTGAGGGTACCAAACGGCAGGTTCCGCTCAGAGACGGGATCCCATACGAGCATCTCTCCGTCAAGGATGATCCTGTAGAATTGTCAGCTGTGTTAATGCATAACCGACAGCAAACTCACTCATCAACTCGCGGGTCGAACGCCCCATGGATGTAAGGCGTCAAGCTCCCGGTGCCGACATGTTTCCCATACAAATACGTGTAGTCCTTACCCTTCCTGTATCGCGGACAACCGACGCTCATCAGCTCAACCCCCCTATTCACCGACGCGGGCACATAAGGGTCGGAGTCGCGCACCTGGAACAATAGAAATACTCGTTCCCGCGCTTATGCAGCTGCATCCGCTCGCCGTCGAGCTTCTCCTCCATGATAAACGTGCGGCCCTGCATCTCCTTTACGCTCTCCTCGATCCGTCGTGTCGGCCGCTTACACAACATCGGCGCGAACGCGCGGAAGAGCTGTGCGCCTTTGTCCTGCGCACACACGGCAGAGTCAACATCTCGCGCGCGACTGTGACTATGGGAGGAAAAGGCGCACCTCGTCGTTCAGCCGCCGGGCGGGGTCCCAAAGCTCCCAGGCGATCTTCTTGAGGTCAGAGCAGGTGTTGAAGAGGTCGTGCGCGTCGGGATGAAAGACGGAGAACACGGTCGTCTCTTTCACCGAAATCTGCATATCTTGCCGCGTAGGAGTGAGCAAGTACCCACGGACGAGGAGACGAGTGATGCTACCTTTGAGGATGATGCGGACGATCCATCGTTGCTCCTCGGGCGTGCTGCGGTTGTACACTCGTTGCAGGATCCTGGACTGGACGTCTCTGAAGTGCGCTGGTCAGCGTTGATGGACAGGCGGATGAGGGGCGTAAGACGTGCGATTTGCCCATGTTCTGTGCCAGTTCGTCCAAAATGTCGTTCAATTCGTCGACGGTGAGCGAGCCTTCGATCACGGAGGACCGCTTGCTGATGACCTCGTAGAGCACAGTGGGGAAGTCGCCCGAGGATTTCTGCACCATCACATAGCACCATCGACACTCATTCAGTAGAACATAGATGATGAGGTGAAACTGAACGGACATCTCGCTCAGTGGGCTTCTTCCAGTTCAACATTCGGATGGAGTCAGGGTCTCTTGTGCCGAGAGGGATGAGCTTGATGTATGTCTTTGCGAGGTTCTTCTCTTTCAGACCGTACACTGCGCGCTCACGGTCTTTCTGTATGTTTCATCAAGCAAGCTGCGCATCAAGAGCCGTAGGCGGACTTGCCTGGGGTAGTATCAGGCGGAGCACAGGAAACAAGTCGTATCCCTTCTCTTCCCTCCAATGCTACATGATGGTCAGACAAGACTCGATGGTACAGGGACAGAGGAAGACGGTGCTTGCATACGTTAAACCACGAGTCCAGTAGCTTTCTCCGCTTCTCAGGCTTGCGTTCGGTCTGGAGCTTGTCGAAGAGAGCCGCGAGCACATGGAAAGGCGCGCTGCCGCGGTTCTTTGGGGGAGCTGGGTACACAATGGCATGGTCCTCAGCAGCAACTGCGGATAGCTTGGGAGAGGTTGGAGGAGAAGACGGAGCAGGCGTAGGCAGCATGGTGAAAAAGGCGGCAACTCCGTGATACGGCTGAGTCGCTTTCTCTGCAGATGGTGAGTGGCGAGCTGCTTGCGGTCTTGCAGCGTGTCTGTAGCAGGTTATATACGTTTCTGACACGCAAGTATATTGGTGGGCCAGTGCGTAATGACCAGCGTCGACAGTCAATGTGGTCGAAATGACCGAGCTTGAGTCGCTCGCTCCCGCCGGGACCCATTTGGGTGACGCGCCGCCACAGCGCGTCGCGTCACGCTCACGTGTCAATGAGACCGTCAGTGCGCTCGAGCGCCGAGCGACCACCCAGTCGCGACTTCCATCGAGCCTCTGACTACTTACAGAAGTACTTACTTCTTGGATCCAGAACATCGTCGCCCTTGCAGCAGACATATGACAAGAAAGCCAAGCTCATTGCTACTTCTGCACAAAGCGTTGGAGCGGCCCAAGAGCGGTCAGTCACCGCCGTCCAAATCTCGAACGCGGCCATACAGTCACGCTAAGTGGTCTTCAAGTTGTCATCAAGTTCGTGTCTGTCAGCATGGCAGTATCTTCAGCCTGGAAAATTTCTCTGTAGTATGTTATGATTGTTATCTATGTTCGCTTCTCGACGCACTGGCAGCTCCTAACAGCAAGCTCCTAGTATCGCAGGTATATCACAGCCGCAGTTAGCGCATGGCCTAGACTCATGATCAACAGCCACAGGTTTCATTCGACGAGTCTATGCTGCACATTCCTCTGAGAGTGATGATCCGATGCCCAAATTCACCTTGGTACGTTGTCCAAGCCTCAATTTCTGCTGGTCGGGGGATCTACTGGCATGTCACGAATCGTGACCCAGCCCCATGGCACATCATCGCACCACACATCGCCCTGCAGGTATCCGGCATAATTCCCGCAGCTACCCAAGGACCTCAACCCTCGATTCTGGAAGTGAACTCGAGACTTTCAGCGCTCGGCCGATGCAACAGCCCTCCGTCAATGACTTCGCGGTCATGCGCCTTGCGTGTGGCAGCTCCGGGCGCTGCGCAGCACAATATCTCGGGCATGGACCTCATCCTGAAGAATTGAGAAGATCCGGGTCGCTGGGCGTGTGGTAGGGCTAAACTGGGGACAGACCGATGACGTCGATCGAACGCGGCCCCGACAGGACTGCCTATCGGGCTCGGAGCAACCAACCCTCAGCCGGTCCCTTCGTCCAGGCGCCACCGTTCGTGGACACTCGGTACCCACCCTCCTCATAATCCCAATGACCATCTTGTCACTACCATGGGGCATGTTCTATATAAACAGGAGCGCACCACCGTGCTCCAGCCTTGACGCACACGACCAGTCCCCAGCCCCTATACCACCCGTCTCGCCCTCACACTAGATACCACTGCGCTATGCTCATGACATATATGAACGCGGACATGGCTTCTTCCTCTGTCTCTCGCATGCACTCCCCTGCGCCGGATGTCATGCAACCAACCACGAATACCACGCCCTTTCCCGGCACGCCTGTGACTTTAGAGAACGTGTCGGGATTCCCCAGTCCCACAGAACGGCTCGAGACGCGCACACGCACAGTGCGTAAGAAGAAGAGCTCGCTAGACCTGCGGGACATCTACCGCAGTGGGGGACTCATGCCGTCCTCGGGAGCTAGGCTATAGTGGTAAGTACCATCTTTGCTGCTTCTCTCATCCTCTGTACTAACGTTGGTAGCAGATGGACTGTCACCGTGCCGCGCTAGAGCTGCGCATGCATTGCGCATACACGACGTAACGATCTTCATGAACTCATGACAATATCCTTGGCCTTCTGTATCTGTCGTTCAGTCCTGTATCGGGTTGGCGTGTATCCATATCGTACATTCGCATTGCTCTCGCTGAAGTGTGTAATCGTTCCGCATGTCGTAATAGACTGTAAGACATTTACATTCAGTCGAACCGACGAGCAGGGAAGCCGCACGCCGAGACGTTAGCCTACGCGGGTCTCCGGTATGTATCCCGAACCAGAGTGCAATACACCTCCAGGCCTCAGGACCCATCATGGCATACGATAAGCCTGAATGCCTACCCCCAGCGCGCCCGCCTGTGCAGACTAACAGACACGCGGGAACCTCGCACAGATCCCCTCCCCAGGCCATAGCCGCTTTCTCCCAACCTCAAGTCAGTCTTCGAATAACGGTCTGAACGCCTGCACAAGACCCGAGTAACGTCAATCAGCCATCCCGTCAACTGGCCAGCACCCAATCTGTGAGTAGAACTCACCTTCGTCCCACCGCCCGGCTGCGTCGGCTCCATCTCCATCTCAACCTCCATCTCGTCCTGGTCGTAGATCTCCAAGCTCCCCTCCCTCCCCGCGCCCGCGCCCACACCCAAATCCAAATCGAGGTCCTCCCCAAACTCGACCTCCTCCCCCTCGCCCTCGAGCATCGCCGCGAACTCGTGCGCGGTCATGTGCTCGATCCCGAGCCCCGAGTCCCGGATCGCCTGCGAGAGCTGCGTGCCCGGCAGGAACAGCGGCTCCGGCTCCGCCCCCGCCCCGTCGCCGTCGATGTGCATCCGCAGCTCGGTGTCCTCCGCCTCCTCGGGCTGCGAGCTCGGGAGGAACAGCGGCTCACGCGCGCGGGCCGCAGAGGCGCTCGATGGGCGGGCAGTCGGCGGACGGGCGGTTGGTGGGCGGCTCTGAGGGCGGAGGGACAGCGGCGGCGGTAGGGACGGAGGGGGCATCATAGATGGCGGGGGCATCATAGACGGTGGGGGCATCGACTCGCGCATCGGGAGCGGCCTCGCGCGGGGGGCGCCCCCGTCCAGCTCGCGCACGACGGACGCCCTGTCCGTCGTCTGCACGACCTTCATCGGCCTCCTCCGCTCTGAGTTGGCGTCGGACACGACGCTCGCCTCCCGCGAGCTCTGCGCAGAATCGTGTTCCGTGTCGTCCACGGGGCGTTTGCGCTTTGGCGCGGCGCGGGGGCGGGGCCGCGCGGGCTGCCGCGCGGGGACGACATGTGCGCCGAGGCCGCTGGTGGAGATGACGGAGAGCGATTCGGAGAGGTCGCCTGAGAGGTCGATGAACACCGGTGCGGCCGGGTCGGTGAAGCTGATGTCGAGCGGGAGGGTGGAGGCTTCGGCGAACGCGATTGTGGCCTACGTGGAGATTGGGGAGACGTCAGCGGAAGGGTATATGCGCGGGAACTGAAGAGTGAGGAATATCCCTCACGTTGAACTCGCGCAGGTGGAAGGAGAGCGTGAGCGGCGTGTCGAAGACTTCGTACCGGTCGAACTCTTCTGCGCTGATCGTGAGCTCTGTCGCGAGTTGCGGACCACCTAGGACACAATGTGGTTAACTCCTCTTTGCTGTATATGAAGCTCGTGGTACAGACTCTTGCTGGTCATGACTGTCTCCATGCCTTTGACTTGCACGTCATAGTCGTTGAATGTCCAGATAAGCTGAGGATCGCTCTTCGGCCCCTTCTGCAGCGGGAAGTGTTCAATCACGTCTCGCACGGCGCGTGCACCGATCGACAGGCGCGAATGGTACTGCGCGGTGGGTATCGCCGGAGCGAGAAGAGAATTCGGGGTCTGCAGCAGCAGCCTATGCGTCTTGACCACACCTGCACAACGCCGCTCAGCCCTCGCTGCTCCGAAAGGCGCATACACGGAGGCCCTACCGTGTTTGCAGTGCAAGCGCACCGTTAACCTGCTCTCTAGCGAATCGCGGTCATCCTCGTCCCCCTGGCCCTGCGCGTCCCCGTCCGAGATGACCAGCTCGCACTTCTCCACCGTCTTCTCCACCGTCTTGTGCTTCAGGATCGACAGGAGGTTCTGCGCAAGCGCGAGCATCAGCACCCGTCCGCTCTGAGGCACACTGCGGCGCGAAGACCTTCGTCTGGAGCTGGCCCGTCGCGGGCGCGACCTCGTCGACGTCCATGTCGAGGTCCGCGGCGGGCCGCGCGATGCTGTATCTGCTGAAGAACTGCCTGCGGTATTTGAACCGGCAGAACGCGGACTGGGACTGGTTCGTCGTCGAGAGCGCGAAGGTGTCGGGGGTTGCGTAGATCGTGAGCTCGTCGCCGTACCGGGAGAGGCAGGCGAGTGCTCTGGTAATTTCTGTGGAATGCTTTGTGTCAGTCGAGGTGGTAGCGTATGCTCAGCTCACGCTTGAGTGCACTGGCGTCGAGAGTTGCCTGCATGATTGTGGGTGGTCGTACAAACTGATTATCCGCGTATGATACAAGTCCAGGTTTCAAGAGAGCAGAGGGATTTGATTCGGCGCATGCAGAGACTGCCCGGTATCAATTCGTTGCGGAGAGATGCCACCAGCAGTGGCAGGGCAGGGTACTCAGTGGCGAGTGGGATCTCAAAACGCAAAACGACTCACGATCGGACGCGTAGACAGCGTGTGACGCTACGCGTAGTCGTCGGTCACACCGCGACCGTGACTCCACTCTGTGCGATCCTCAATTCGCATGTATAAATCCAACCACTAATCTGCGCTATACAATATTGACATAACTAGATTTCATGCGACTCTATGGGCGCACCGTGCCATTGTACAGCTAGGTCATCAACTGGCATTAATACATGTGCAGACCCTCTCCATCGGAGAAGGCGAGACACGCCCTAAGCTCCGTGTCTATAGCTACCTCATCTGACCCTGCCTGAGATGTGCCTTCATCCCACAATTTGAGAAACGCGCGACAAGCCCCATCGTTTCCGATCTACGTGACTGCTCGGTCTGGATCCTGCTTCTTGCAAGCTCTCCGTGACCAAGAACTCACTGACGCGTGTCTCATGAGTGCGACAGCGTTTACCGCACAGAACGGAGCACGAGACATGTGCTCTGAAGATTGTAAGTGGAGTACAGCACGGGGTGCACGTTCATAGAACGCCAGCGCTGGTGCCCTTGTTGAAAAATGTCGCGCCTGCGTCCGTCAAGCGGTACTGAAGCGCGCTGCTCCGTGGGACGACTTTGACTTGGGCCGTCAGAGGACAGCACGTTCCTGCATGCAGGGCGATCTACGACGGTGTCAGACCGGAGTGCCTTCTAGCCAGATACTTAGCATACCTCGCCGGAAACTGCGCCGCTGCGCCCACTAGACAAGGGCCGCACGTCGACGTGATAAGAAGCGAGCTGCAGAAGGTGTCGAAGCAGATCATCTGGGTCGCCGGGCGTTATGAGGTGGTGTCGCATGACGAGCGCAGCGTTAGCCTGGCCGAGCAGGTATATGAGCACTACGTGTCGGAGTGGGGGACTTGGCGGCCTACCTCTCGACACGATGCAGACAGCGCGCGCAGGAATCGTGATAGCTCGATCGTCGAGTATCCGATCCATTCTAGGGGCGAGAGGTCGTCCAGGATAACGAGGGTACGTCCCTCGTCCGGGGCGGCGGCTTTCAGCTGCGCTCGCACAGAGTCGTACAGCGGGCGCAGCGTCGCGCTCGACTGGACCTGCCCGAGCACATCGATGAAGGACAGCCTCCGCGAAGCGGTGTGCTGATCCAAGCTCACATTCTGCGCACGCGTGAGTGGGTGAATCGGGCTGTGATAAGGAGGCGGACGCACCGACTTCGCAGCGATATGTTTCCACCGTGTCGGATCATTGAGCGTGGCAAGGATGAGACATCTCGTCTGCGCCCCGCTTCCCCGCACGTGCTTCAAGTGGTCAGCGAGCAGCTTGTGGAGGAGGAAGTCGGCTGGGGATGGGAGTTCGTCGGTTATGAGCAGCAGCTCACCGAGGAGAGGCAGGCCGGCTGGAGGGAACATCCTGAAGGTTCAGTGAAAGGTGGTACCAGTGGCTGTGGCCTGTTGTGTGCGTGAAGGATCGTCTGCCTGGAATCAAGAGTCCTCTGGCAGGATATGTCAGGTCGCGAGAAGAAACGCGATCGCCTGCACAGACTGCAATGTTCTCAGCGGTGTCAGCTCGAATAGGCGATGTCAGCCGGGTGTCAGCAAACAGTTTCTGAAGGGCGGTTTGACACTGCCTAATCAGGAAAGTCGAGCGTAGAGATCGATAACAGGCGACAGTCTCCGAGTCGATGCCGTCGCCACCGCGGGCGTCGTCGAGGCTTTTGCACACGACGCCGAGGCCAGTCAGTGCGCCGTTGACCTCGCTGGGCACGACGGCAGACGGCGGAGGAGAGCGTTTGCTGCGCGGATTAATATAAGCGTGGGGATCGCCGGGGAGGTTAAAGGCAAAGCGGCCCACAGCCACTGCACTCACCTTCCTTGTTCTGATCGTTGTCGGCCGCGCCTGCGACGACCTGCGGCTCATCCCTCCTGCGTCCCAGCCTCCCCACGCCGCCGTGTCCCCATCTCGTCCATGTCGGCGACGTCCCAGAGCGCCCTAAACCAGAGGCAGTTCCAACCCCCGTCGTCCAGCCGCCACTCCAAGATCACTGTCGAGTACCACCGCCCCAGCCGCGAGTCCATCCAGGAGTACAACGAGCTGCTCGCAGAGGCCAACCTCCACGCCGCGGCCGCAGACGGCTACCAGGACCCATACCTACCGTCCAGGCAGGCGCCCGCCCCTCCCCCATCCAAGAGCAGGGTCCGCAACTCTCTCCAGAAGCCGCCACCACCGCGCAAACACAGCCTGACCGCCTCCAGCGTGTCCAAGAGCATCGACCGCGATCCCTTCGCCTCCCACCGCTCCATCAGCAACGGCAGCGCCCCCCTGCGACCATGAACGGCACAGTGCCTCCTCCTCGCCCATCGCGGGCCAACACCGCCAACCTGACCGACCTCTTCCCCAACCAGCGCAACACCGCCAACCCACGCATCTCCGATCCGATAAGCTTGCCGCTTGACACTGTCTTTTACGTCGACGACCAGCAGCAGTCCCCGCAGCAACTCTATCCCGCAGCCCCGCCAGTCCCGGCCGCCCAGCCCACCCAGCCCACCCAGCCCGACACCTTTGACACGCAGGGCATGCAGGACTCGCTTGGCTACGGCGTGGCGAACACTGCGCCGAGCGCACCGCCGACCACGCCTGGCACGCTGCGCGGGCGGAGCGGGACGACGTCAACCAAGTCAAAGAAGAGCGTCTTTGGCTTCGATCTGCCGTTCTTGAACAACAACAAGCGGCCAGAGATCAGCACGCCCTACGACCCCGTCCACCTCACCCACGTCGGCTTCAACTCGTCCACCGGTGAGTTTACTGGTCTGCCCAAAGAATGGCAGCAGCTCCTGCAGGAGAGCGGTATCTCCAAGCTCGAGCAGGAGAAGAACCCGCAGGCGGTCATGGAAATCGTCAAATTCTATCAGGAGGGCCGTGGGGACACATCTGTCTGGGACAAGATGGGTGCAGTGCACGCACCCCCGCCCGCCGTGGCGCCCCAAACGCAACCGAAGCAGTACGGCGACGATGGCTTCCAGAACCCAGTGAGTACATCCGTTGCCCGCTCCCGCAGTCGGCATGCTGAGTGTATACAGCGTGCTGCACCTCCGCCTCCGAAGAAGACGCCCTCCGCGCCTCCCTCCGCGCAGGGCTCCCCTAGTCCCCATCGCATAGCACCGCACCCACCGGCCACGACCACCGCGCTCGACCGGTCCACCTCCCAGCGCCTCCCCCAGAGCAAGCCACATAAGCCTGGCGACCAGCTCTCGCGCTCGAACACAACGCGCGATCGGCGCTCGCCTGGGCCCGGCAACGGTCAGGCGCCTCCGCCGCCCGTCGCGTTCCCATCGCAGAAGCCGACCAAGACTTCGCCGGGCTCCTCGCAGACGGACCTCCGCCTCAAGCCGTCCGCGTCCATGCGCGAGCGCGAGCGCCCCGGCCCAGACTCTCGTTCGCCGCCACAGCAGCAGCAGCCGAGTGCGGCCACGGCGAGCCTCCAGAAGGTGGCGAACGGGCCGGGCGCGACCCCACGACGGAGGGAGAAGAAGGAGAAGGACAAGGCGAAGGACGAGGACATCGTGAAGCGGCTGCAGGCGATCTGCACGGATGCGGACCCTACGCGGCTCTACCGGAACCTTGTCAAGATCGGTGCGGGGTGAGTGAAAGGACCCTGATGACATGCGCGGGATGCACGCTGACAGCCAGGCACGCGCCCGCAGCGCTTCGGGGGGCGTGTACACTGCCTATCAGGTCGGGACGAACATGTCGGTCGCGATCAAGCAGATGGACCTCGAAAAGCAGCCGAAGAAGGACCTCATTATCAATGAGATCCTCGTCATGCGCGCGTCGCGCCACCCGAACATCGTCAACTACATCGACTCGTTCTTGTACAAGAACGAGCTCTGGGTCGTCATGGAGTACATGGAGGGCGGCTCGCTGACCGACGTTGTCACCGCCAACCTCATGTCGGAGGGCCAGATCGCCGCCGTCTCGCGGGAGACGGCGCAGGGCCTCGAGCACCTCCACCGACATGGCGTCATCCACCGTGACATCAAGAGTGACAATGTCCTCTTGAGCATGAATGGCGACATCAAGCTGAGTGAGTACACCATTTTTGTGACGCCGCGAACAGCAGAGTCTGAAGGGAGTCCCTAGCCGACTTCGGTTTCTGCGCGCAAATCTCGGACGGCAACGCGAAGCGGACGACGATGGTTGGTACGCCATACTGGATGGCACCCGAGGTCGTTACGCGGAAAGAGTACGGGCCAAAGGTCGATATCTGGAGTTTGGGGATCATGGCAATAGGTGGGTCGGGCATCCTTTAGCGCCTGTGACCCAGGTCTCATGGACTTCGATAGAAATGATCGAGGGCGAGCCGCCATACCTCAACCAAAATCCGTTGAAGGCGCTATACCTCATCGCGACCAATGGCACGCCCGCCATCGCCAACCCAGAGGCACTCTCGCCCGTCTTCCGGGACTACCTTGCGAAGACACTGGAGGTCGATGCGGAAAAGCGGCCGAATGCGACCGAGATCCTTCAGGTACGACACACTTCTTTATTTACGTGGGCATCCCTGACTCACTCTTCTCCCTACAGCATCCGTTCTTCAAGCTCTCGGAGCCACTGAGGACACTGGCACCGCTGATCAAGGCCGCGCGGGAGATTGCAAAGTCGAAGTAAAGGCTTCGGGTTTCTGTCGTCTTGAGGTTTCTACTGTTACCATGTCATATCATGCATCGATCTACGCTCACTCTCCTCTGGATCTCGCTTTATTCCTCGTCTTTCGTTTTTGCAGTGAGTCGTGTACTGTTCTACGTGGGGACGCCGCAGGTCAGGCGGGGGAAGAAGAAGGAAAGGTTCGCGCGCCGCATGACCCTTTGTCGGCCCTGTGTCGTGGCAGGGCTTGTATTCATACATGATACACACCTGTGCGTGGTTGATACCCGTGATCAGTAATCTTCTCTCGCCTTGTTCGGCGTGATGGGGACGGTTGCTTTCGCATAGAAGAAAAGTGTATAGCAAGTGCATGCAGCGTACTGTCCAGATTTTTCCATAAGTTATGGTGTTGCTTCTGACGAGAGGGATAATGCGTCGGAGAAATGGGGGTACATCATGAAAGCACGAGATTGTGGGTATGTGTATGCTACAGTATGTCCATGAGACCGCAATGGAGAGAAAGTCGACCCAGATGGCTGGTAGGACGTAAACTTCAGAGGTGAGGACTCCAACCTGTGATGCAATACTGAGTGAACATACTTCCGAGCACGACGTCTGAACGTACCGCAGAACATCTGGGCAAGGTTTCCAGGGTCTGTGGCTTCAGTGACCAACTCGTTGACAGTATACTCGATCGAGAGCGTCTTGTCCAATTTCCGCCTTACCGCGGTCAGAGCGCGATCGGCGGCTTCATCGGCGGAGCCGCTAGCCATGTCAATGCCAATCATCCAACGGACGGCCTCTCCGGTGAACGTTGCATCGTTGCCCGACCCTTGCACTCGCTTCATCTTCACTTCGCTCGCAACCCTAATGACCTCTCAGCACAACACGACTCGCGCGACAGTCATGGTCCTCGCACTGACCAGGAGTGCAGAGGATCGTACTTGAAGACCTCCAAAACAGTCAGGACGACTTCAGACTCGTCCCGCAGAACACGGAGGGTTTCCTCTGCGCATCTCTGGAATACACCCTGAGTGCCAGAGGTACCCAAGCCATCCACGACGTCAGCCGTCAAGCGGAAGGGGACACGCTCCGGGATAGGCAACATTTTACCCTGCCAACGAATTGAGGATACTGGCGTGAAGACAAGTAGAGGGCTTACCTGGTCGAAAGCAATTCCGAGATCAATGTGGACCATTTCTCCAGTTGCATTATCCATAAGGATGTTTGAACAGTGCCTGTCACCGAGTCCGAGGATATGCCCAACGATTGCGTTCGTCGCCACACTGCGCGAGTACTTGAGACGCATCGTGAACCACGCGAGGGGCTCCTTGTGTCGCTCCGTGAAATAGTGGCGCATGACCGGTCTGAACCGTCGACGGAGCTTCACGAGGAATTCCAGCATCTGTGAACGATCGTTCTGACACTCGTGCTGCTTCTCTTTCAGCTGTCTCATTACGTCGTGTGATCGTATATCACCCGGTCTATACCTATGGGGAAGTGTCAGTCGATTTCAGTCAATTGATATACCGACACAGACGCCAGCCAACTCACCGCGAATGTGCATCGGGTAGCCATGTAGCCAATGGAGTGGTGTCTTGGACAAATTCCAAAATACCGGCTTGCGAGGCCAACGGAATGATTCTATACCCTCGTACTGCGAGATCTCGTCTTCGTGTTTCACGGTCGCGACGAAGGATGATGTTCACCAGCTCGAACACCTGCTCCATTACCGCGTCTTGTCTGAGATCATCGCCACCCTTGTACTGTTTGCGCATGATGAGTTACGTTCTCGCCGTATCTCTAGCTGTCGCTCACCAATTGTTTGTACTTTTGTCCATCCACTCCTACGCAGACGCATATTTTCGGCAGATTGAGCCCACCAGACGTAGAAAAGGTGGATTCGAAGTGACTGATCCAGACACAATCACTGTACTGGCAAGATGGATCAACGGGTGTATGAGAAGTCATGACCGGAACGCGCAAGTCGCGGATTCGCTTGATGGGAAATCCATCTGGGATAGGCAGGTTACCCTTCGCATCTTTCTTGACCTTGTACGTGGCCCATTGCAAAGACGCCCGAAAGAGTTGTTCGACATCGCTAAGACGGCCTTGCACTTGTGCATCGGTCCTCAGCTGGTCAATGATGGCACCGGCAGCCGCGGCTCTTTCTGCCTGCGAGGAAACGGTCTCGAGCCTGCCTGACTGTCGTCTCCCCGATGCTACGCCTGCAGAGCTTTGGTCTGATATCAAGCAGAGCACTTGATACAAGCTATGGAACGGGTGTTCCCTGCACATCCGAGATAGCAAGCTGTGGAGAAGTGCTTGATTGGATGTAGTAGCACGGGCGAAGTGGACTTGGAAAGCCTAGCCGCTAGTTGGTGAGCAAGGAATACGAACTTGTGAGAGGCTACACGTGTCAGAGCAGCCTCAAAGCTGACATCGGTGTCCGTTCTGTCGAAATTTGCGAGCCATAACGAACACAGACGAATAATGATTCGCTGTCATATGCGTCGGAATGAGCAAGACATTCAGAGTATGTCGTCATGGCCAGACCGAGGAAGCGATCCCGAGCATTCTTGTGTTCCTTGAAGCGTGCTTGATCATGTCTAAGCTCTTTCTCGGCCTTCTTGAGAGCGCGCTCGAGTTCGTGGCGTTCTTGAGTGTTGACTGGCACTTTCTGCATCTTTTCTTGACGGAGTCTGATCTCCTCTGTCTTACGATCCATGTAGATCCTCCATCGTAGAGCATCCGGAGAGTTGATGACAGAGTGGTACTGATGATCCGCGAAAATGGCGTATTGATGGAAGACGGCAGCACGGTCGGCAACGTTCGACGCGACCGTCACATCTGACAACAACTGTATAGCGGGATCGAAGTACTGTTCAATGATCTGATCGGGCTTGTCGAGGGACGCCTGCGCGGACCAGGTACCCTGAGCGAGTCATGAGGGTTAATGAGACGGTGATACAGACGTCTCTGCAAAACTCACCAAACGAGCTAGAAGCGAAGCGACGCGGAACTTATCCTCTTCTGGGCCCTTCTGCGCCTCCGTGGTCATCGTGGAAAGCGTGTCCTTGAGGAGGGAAGCTGCCAACCTCGGTTCCTTCATAAGCCACAAGACATTCGCGAACTCCTGGGTAACTTCTGGTACGCCCTCTCCTCCAAGGACCTGAGCTTGAGTTATCGCATTGAGCGCTGCCTGAGGCCTTTGAGCGTCCCTCGCGGCTTGAGATAGGCGAAGGAGACATCCCCTCTCCAGTTCCATCAGCGAACGACCCAAAGGAGAGAGAAGGTCTCCAATCTTGTCACGTTCCTCCTTTTGGCGTCGTGCGCGTATCAATGAAATGCGAGTGGCCATGAGGGATTCCATATCATCGAAACTGTATACTCAATCAGTGCCCCTAACATAGGCGAATTATAGTGGAAGCGGCTTACTTCTCTATTTTGGCAGTCTGGTCGAACGCGTTCCATACATGGTTGTAAGGCTGGCCGTTGCGCGAGCGACTCAACTGCATAAGCCCTCATGTTTCCACCACCTGATCTGGTGAAGGCACATGAGGGTTTGAGTGGTATGGCGTATAGTAGTCAAGTTCTCGTTGCCTTGGTAATGGAGTTGCGCCAGCTCTTGGAAGAGCGACTGCCGAACGACGGTATCAACCCTGTTGGGATCTCTTTCGCGATAGAAAGCCCGCAAGGACACGTATAACGATGCCCCAGGGTACTGTCCTGCACGACACTCAGGGAGATCCCAAGTACCCGTGCGCCATCCGAGTTCGTACATCATAGCACTCTGGGAGTCATTGTTTTCGTGCGATTGGGATGTCACAGAACCCAGAGCCGTCATTGCAAGACGATCGAAACCGAACGCGTGCAAGGACTGGACTACTCCTTGGCCGTGAATTGAGTCAGATGGACGAGCGGTCAGAGCTGCTCCGTGGTAGCGAAACGCGGTGTCCCATTGCTTCTCGTGGTGGAGCCGTTGATGAGGAAATTGCTCAAATTGCTGCTTCGAATGCCGTAGAAACCGTCCGGCTCGTCGATGCGACTGTAAATATCGAAGAGCGTATCTTCAGCCGCACTAGCATCCGATGCATCTTCCGATTCATTCTCCGCGGCCAACTCCAAGAATAGCAGTGCAGTTGTGTATGCACCGCATCTGACCGATTTCTTGCTGAGGAGCCTGAAGTCGTTTCGCAACCACACATCGTAAGCCAGTGCGTCCCTGACATCAGGAGGATGGAAGTGGCGAAGATGCAATACGGTATCAATGATCGCACGTAGGCATCGAACATCTACGTCTTCGTAATTCAAGACCGCATCGAAGTGGTCAGACAGAGCAAGTCGAAGAATCTGCCCGCCGTCCGAGTTACGCGCAGAGCGCTCCGAGGACAACACGGCATGCACCAGCACAGGCATAATATTCTCTGCAAATGTCGCGTTGGATTGGAGGATCAGGGACAGGGAGGCGTAGAAACGATCTCGTATTGCGAGGGCGCCGCAGAGGGACATGGACAGATTGGTGATCCACTCAGAGAAGTCTCTAGACGCTTGTTGTAAGTGGGTACTGGCGAGCAGCTGTGGGAGACTGCCGAAGTCCTTCTCGACGACAGGCACCGGATGGGCCTGAAGATGCGATAAATCCCCGGCGTATTCGCGGCACCACGTACGCAAGGCGCTGCTATCGAGGCTGCAAACGGACATCACAGAGCGGAGAGTACGATACGCAATGTTGATCTGTGCGGCAGATGATGCGTCCAACATCTCTAGCAGAGAGATGATGATGGCACGTTGTGCTGCATCCTGCGTGCCAGATCGCTCGAGTGAAGATGTCATTTGGCGATGCCTCTGGCGGATTGTCTGGATGGCCATCTCCGCACTTGCGTGTTCCGGACTTCGTATGGTACCGCCGTTGTGGAAGAGAAGCGCAACGAAGGCGTCGATATCATCATCGTGGAGTTTATCAGAGGATGGTATGCACTGTTTGAGTGTCCAGAAGCTCGAATCCACAAGGTGCTCTGCGAAACGCTCTTGGCCGATTGTGAGGTCGCGGATTCTGCGTGCCAACCGGAACTTGTGAGCCGTTACCGGCGGGTCACTGAGAATTTGGGAGATCTCCTGCACATTGAGACTATCCCGAAGCTCGACGAGCGCAGGGGACGTGTCAAAAGGCCAGGAGGCCAAAGCGCGAATAATCTGGGGACGCAATGCATCCCGTTGGGCTAGATTCTGCATTACCGATTCTATCCAGCCAACGAGGTCGTTAGCGAGTGCCACAGACGAAGTGTCATGCGGTGCTCGCTGATAGTCCTGAGCAATTGAACCAATTTGGACAAGAAGGTCAGACAGGTGGTAGCTGCGCTCCGTCGATCGTCGGTAAACATTGAAGCACCAGTCCAGAATCGATTGCGCAGCGCGCGCCATGTCCGCCTGTGACAATATAGTCGAAGCCATGTTCATCAGCGTCCGAAGCAACGTGGAGTCCTCGAAGTGCTGGCGACGCGTAGCGACCCAAACGCATATACCATTGAGTAGTCGCATTTGCTCATTGATGAAGGGGCAGCGTTCCATGATGGCGAAGAGCTGGTGAAGAACGTGGTACGTGATTGCAGGTGATTGTGCCTCGGGGACCCACGCAGTGAACCACTGCAAGGCTTTCAGAACGATCTCGGTGCTGTAAAACGGGAAGTTTGGCTGGTGGAACTGAAACTCGTCATGACGCCTGTAGTGGAACAGATGTTCAAGTACACGATCGCTGTCCTTGTCGTAGCCGGCCATTCGAAGACCAGCATGGACGGGCCCGTCACTCGATACATCTTGATCAGCCAGCGAGCGAACGATGGTGGCTACGACAACATCGGTCGTTCGACGGAGGCAGAGGTCGAAGATTTGCTGTCCGAGATCCCGCATCGTGTACTGGAGCTGCGTTGCCAGATCCTCTGGGAGATCGCGCTCTTCGTCCAAGGCAGCCCCTATGGATATGACGATCTGGTATCCAACGGTTTCAGGAAAACACTCCTGGAGTCCATCGACCAATGTCTTGTGAACGGCACCGCAGTGATTCTGAAACAGTTGATAGCCATGTTTGTACTCCTCATTGAGGAGATTGGCAGGCGCGAAGGAATGGAACGCCACTTCAGCGCATTGTCTTCTCTCTTGATACCCGAGCACGCGGGGCGGGAAGCTGAGGAAGTCTTTGCCTCCCTTGCAAATCGAAGAGGCCATTTGAGAGGCATAATGCTCGAAGAAGTCCGCGGGACCGGATAACCCTAGCCTATCTGCCACACCCACCAGTGCAGCCTCCATGTGGCTTGCGTATTTGGGGGCGTACAGATATCCTTCTAGCAAGTGCCAGTAAGCACCTCGCCTAACGGCAGAACTGACGATCATGGTATCGGCCAGGCAGAGTATGCGGGTCATCATCTTCTCAAACCTGCAGATAGGGAAATGAGCGCCGACAAGATCAGGAGTGCTGGTCACTTACTCTGTGTGGTCAGCGGTCAGATAGGGCCGCACTTTCTCGTACAGTGCAGACGGGTCCTGACCGAGCTTGCAAGCTCGCGCGAACATGCGTGCCACGGCAGCCGAGGCACGAAAGCGCACACGGATATCATGATCAGCTCCCAACTTGGGCAGTATGGATGCTGGAAGGAGGGGCGTCACGCCATCGTCTTTGCTCTCTTCTCGTCCAGCGGCAGAGTCGGCTCCGGCATCGTCGTCTTCCGCCGGATCTATCCAAAACTGCTCCCGAGGGTCTTGGGCGAGATTTGCGTCAAGAAGACGAACAACGACGTCCCGGGACTTCCACGAAGTCAATTTGCCGCTCAGGAGCTTCGCCGCCAGACGACTCCAGAGCTCCCGAACAGCGTCGCAGATGTTGTTGGGTGTCGCCCGATCAAGCCAACATGCCATGGTAGAATGTAGGAAGTGCAAGGACAGACACTGCAAATGATCGTTTCGCGCATAACCATATTGAGGCCACAGATCGCCAAATCTCTCGAGGAACTGCTCCAGGGTAGAGGCGCTGATGCTTAACATGCCAGTTTTGACGATGGTGAAGTAGACCTGAGCCACATCCAGAAATCGCGACTCATCCGAATTTAAGACGAGTTTGGCCAGGTCCTTATCACGCGTAGGCAGCCCGGATGTGGACTGTAAGACGGGGATGACCGCAAGCGCCGTCATGCAAATCTCCATGCCGTGCGCGTCCATGACTGCAGCACCATTTCGCAACGACTCCGTGGTAGTTCCCGCATCCTGGACTGTTCTCAGTTCGCCAAAGTCGTCCTCGATATCAATGTCCATGGCCTGACTGTCAGAACCTGGACTCGTAGAGGCGCCAGACGCCAGTCGGAGGGTCGATTTGAGGGTCACCAGAAAATTCGTGAAGGTATCCTGCACCTGGCCACGATTGAGTCGATGTCAATGGCGCATACTTGAGAGGTTAGGGTCTCTTACCTCAGCAGAGCGAAATATGGTGCGCTGGACTTGGCGGCGTACACTCAAGTAATGATCATGCCTCCCCGCCCCAGTATTAAGAGCGCTAAGGATTTGCCGTCTCACTCCGGTATACGATCCAGGAGATGTCAACGTTTCCCATGGCTCTTGTGCGGGATCCTGCAGAGCAGATACTAGGGGATGCAGGCTGCCCAGCATGAGGGATCGCTCCTCCGAGGTCCAACGCTTCTCCGAGAGTTGCGGAAGAACGGTTTGAATGAGGCGGCAAGCGGCCTGGACGACACGCCGTGTTGGCTGAATGCCGTTGACGACAAGTATGGCTTCGTAGGAAAGAGCGAGGAATGACACATCGAGACAGGACCGAACTCTCTCTGCCGTAATGAAGCCGGACGCTTCCTTGCTCGACTCCCATACGGCGCAGAGCTCCTCCATGGCTTTCAGAGAAAGGCCGAGATACGTCGTTCTCGACTACGAGGGGGAGCTAGATCGTCGAGTGCGACACTTTGTTCCTCGGAATTCTGGCCACTAGACGTGTCGGGATCGGTGGTTGCCTGACGTTGGCGCCATGGCGGCAGACGGGCCTGGATTGAGAAGTCCCGTATTACGGCGGTGTAACAATGGTCGTTGGTAGCCCGGACGATGGAGGAGTCGGACAGCGGCATTCCGCAAATTAGGTGACTCCTGGTGGAGAATGAGCAAACGCCTTCCAGGAGCATCAACAGATCGGCAACAGTGTGCGCTGGCAGCCTCGTCTTCGGTGCGCTCCCCACTCTCCATGTGTCGACAAACCAAGACAACACCTTCTCTTCGAGCTGCATCCGATAAAGCCGGACGTCCTGGCTCGCTATGCGGAGGGCCAGGTCCAAGAACGCACAGACCGAGTCGTAAGGGAACACAGGTCCCTGGACATCGAGGTCCTTGCCTAGTGTCTCTATTTCGGCAATGAGACGCTGCGACGTGAGCAGCTCCTTCGAATGCAGTAGGAAGACGGACGCGGTATGACAGGCAGCGCGTGAGACGGATGCTACTGTCACCCGGCGCATAGCATGCGCATAGATGGCATCCCATGTCGTAGTACTCGACGGTTCCGGTCTCGAGCCAGGAGCAGAGGACGAGTTGAGTGACGCGCCAATGCTGTGAGCGATAGCGGCTAGGCAAAGAAAAGTCCACGACTGGACAGACCCGCCTTCGAACGATACGAACTGCAGGAGAACGGAGATGACTTGTTGTTGCAGTTCTTCGTGTAGGATCGCCCAATGTTTGTCGATAAAGAATAGCAAGCTCTGCAGATGATACGAGCGTATGCCGGAGACGGACGAGTGATTGACTAGGTCAAGTAGAGACTTGACAGGACTCTCCAGCTTGACGCGTTTCCCCGCACCGCGAGAGTTGCTAGGCTCCATCGAATGAACGGATTCTGTGAGACGGTATAACTGCAGATGAGTTTCGTACGAGTTCCTCCATGGAGCTTGAGTGCGAGATGACTACCTTGGCTGTGCAATCTGCTTGCAGCTCGAGTATCGTCCAAGCCAGCGCCTGGCTCGAGTCGAACTGCCATCCATGCCGAAAGGTCGATCCCACAAACGGCTGCGGTGAGTCTCCGTCCACTCCTAGCTGTCGCGCCTCA